>NW_007578228.1:313202-327497 GCF_000690725.1 Stegastes partitus
AAAAAAACCCAAACGCCGTCTATTTTTGTTCCAGGTTGAACTTCTTCAGAGACGTCGCCGACTTCAGGGTGCTGACCTGCGGAGGCGACGGCACCGTAGGCTGGATCCTGGACTTCATCGGTACGCAACATATTTCACAATATCGCAGCACTAACGAGCATTTCGGCCCTGCGCTCCCTCCATAGCATCACTTGTTTCTCCTCCCGAACCTCCTGCGGTGCTGCAGCACACGCGACGTGCACATACCGCCTCCAGTTTGTGTGCAAACATGGCAGAACTTCGGCTCTCCATTTCCCTTTTTGGGCAAAAATTGCATTTGTTTTTATTAGTTTTCAAAGCCTGCAGCAGCAGCACTCTTGTTGTTCAGACTGAAATGGTAAAGCGTAATTTATAGGTTGTATATAAACACTTTCATTATGTCCCAGCCTGCGTATTCAGGGGTGGTAAAATGGCGTGATTACAGGAGTTGGAAAACAACATATTAGTCATCATTTGAAGAAGAAGAAAAAAAAAGAGAAAATAAATAAATAAATAAAAATCACCTGGCCGCCTCTATTTGGTCTTGAAGATGTGTTACTGGTTCGGGGCTTTCAAAAATTGCCTCAATTTTTTATCAATCAAAACAAAGAGAGGTAATAACTGTCAGGCAAAATGCGTCTCTTGAAATAGACTGTACAACTGGACATTGGCTTGTAGTTTCGAAATGGGTTTGGTGCTTTTCCTTTTTTGACGTTTGACGTTTTTCTTTTCTCGGTTTGTTTCGCATCTCGTCGTGCTGTTCGTCCCGCTGCTCCAGATAAGGCCAACCTGGACAGGAACCCCCCCGTGTGCATACTTCCTCTTGGCACGGGCAACGACCTGGCAAGGTGTCTGCGATGGGGAGGAGGTACCGACAGAAGACAGATACACAACACAGCCAACGACACCACTTCACTTCCCTTCGCTGTAGACGGAGAACGCCGCTGCTGTCGTTATTGTCACGCAGAGAGAGGATTAGCAGGACGCTAGCAGAGCTGAAACTAATATTTTATTTGCTGATTGATCTTAAAAGATGCGCAATTTACTCAAGCGCTGTACTCGAGTACATTTTCAGGCGCTTGAGTATTTTGTGCTGCTTGTCAGAGGGACGTGTTGGACTTTGTGCTCCTAACAATAACTGTAACAGTGCAAAGAATCAAAGTTAAATTTAAATAAGAACCATAGGAGAACTATAAGAGAACCAAAAAGAACCATAGAACATGAATACTGAGCATCAGTCCTGATCATAGTTTAAAATATTCATGATTTTTTAAAGATTTTAACCCTTTAAATGCCGGTTTGTTAATATGAAAATTAATATATTCTCCATACAATTAGTAGAAAGTGGATCCTTCAGGACAAAACTGCCATGAAAATATATGAAGACTTAATTTGTAAAAACAGATAATTCTATCTTCACTAACCTTCAGAGAACCAACTTCTCCATCGTCTACCTGAGACAACATCAGTCAAACTTAAGTGCTCTCTATTGTTGTTATTTCTACTGAGTCAAATCCGCTCAACTTCAGTTTGATTGATATCATCTCAAGCAAACAACAAAACAAAAAGTTTTCTGGAAATCTACAAATAGGGAGTAATCTGTTTTTGCAAATGAACTCTTCATATATTCATATTATTTTCCGTTTTTACTGAGTTCGATTGTTTTTTAAATCAATAACTAATCTGATAACGACCAAATATTTATAATTTTCTATATTTTATCTCTTTAAGTGAGCATGAACTCAGACAAGGTACATAAGAATAAAAGTAAACACAAACATCTGAAGGACTCAGTGGTTTGCTCTCGTGTCACCACGAGTCGCCGA
Source organism: Stegastes partitus (assembly GCF_000690725.1). Taxonomy (NCBI): domain Eukaryota; kingdom Metazoa; phylum Chordata; class Actinopteri; family Pomacentridae; genus Stegastes; species Stegastes partitus. The sequence continues at coordinate 315,047 of NW_007578228.1, forward strand.
GCATCAGCCGAGTGGCACAAGCCGTCCCAGACCCGGTTTTAACGTCCCACTTGTCTCGTCTCCTTCCTCCTGAGGCTACGAGGGCGAGAGCCTCCTGAAGATCCTGCGGGACATCGAGAACAGCACGGAGGTGATGCTGGATCGCTGGAAGATCGATGTCACGCCCACAGACAAGGAGGAGCGCGGCGACCCAGTGCCTTACAGCATCATCAACAACTACTTCTCCATCGGAGTGGTGAGTCGGACGGTTCTGTTCCTGACTCGGTGGTTTGAGTTCTTTTAAATGAACAAATACACACATGATGCTGTTTGTGAGTTTAGTGGACTTTAAATTAGCCAAAAATAAAATATATTCTCTGGAAAACACTCAGATCTTAGAACAAAAGGGACTAAATGGTTTAAACACAGATCTGTTTTTCCCCAAGAGGAAGATAGATTAGCGCAAACAAGACAGAAGACTCCTTTTCAATCCTGAGAACCATAATAAGAGTTTATTATGCGGCGCTCCACATTAGCTGCAAAGAAAACACAATCACCGCATTTACAGTAAATCCATGTTTAAGTAAATAATCTCTGTAGTTGATTTCGTGTCTAACTCTGTCTGCACACAAGCGATTGGCAGCTGATTGCACGTTGCCTAGCAATCGCATGACGCCTCTCGCTACCGAAACACCTCGGCGTGATCGGGACCGCGGCGAGTCTCACAGTTTAAGTGTCAGATGTGAGCGACTCCCAGAGAAATAACACAATCTGACTCTTTAGCATCTGTGTGTTCTCGGTGGTTTCTGTATGATGTCTTCACACGTTTTTCATAAAGTAAACAAGAAGAATCCAGATGCACGAAACGAGATCGATGACAAGGAGGAAGAGAGACGACAAGAAGTTGACGAGGAGTCGAATTATTGCTGATAGTAAAGTGTTCAAATCAATTAAACCTACAGCTAAAGCCAGTAAAATAAGGACAGTGGTTTCATTTTTTAATAGAATTTTATTTCCTGTATGTTAATATCTTTGGTTTTGGACTAAAATTACGTCAAACCCTCTGAATGATGTGGGACCAAGATGTCACAGTTCCCACATCGCAGTGACGTCTTTTCTTAGTTGTTTTTGGACGTCCAGTGTTGGTCACACTCAGGTGCAGACTGTAGAAGACGTCTTTTTCCGACGTCTACCCAACGTCTAGCATTGACGTCCACAGGACCTCTATGTAAAGGCTAAATGTGGTCCAAACGTGGTCGTTATGGACGTCTTTATAAGCAGTATAGATACCATTTCTAAAATGAGATTAAATTTGACGTGGAAAAGACGTCCATTACATCTGGACTACATTTAGCCTTTACATAGAGGTCCCGTGGATGTCAACACTGGACGTTCGGTAGACGTTGGAAAAAGACGTCTTCTACAGTCTGCACCTGCCTGTGACCAACACTGGACGTCCAAAAGCGACTAAGAAAAGACGTCACTGCGACTCGTCAGTGGGTCACATCAATTTCCTGTCTCAGACGTCCACATGACATCCAAAAAGTTCCCTCGCCCGGCGGCCAAATGTTGAACTGTATGTTGACGTCCAAGTGGGGTCGAGGTTAGACGTCCAAATAGTAGACGTCCATAATTGGTCTTGGACCGACGGACGCAGCATGGACATGATCTACACGTCCATCAGACGTCTAATGTTTTGTGGGTTATTTACTTGCTTCTGTAATTAATTTCACCTGCAAATGCTGGTATAAATCTCTAACATATGGAATAGCTACATGAATGTAAGGCCAAAATAAACAACCCTGGGCTCTGTGGCAGCTGGTTGGATCTTAATACTGGTTTCCCTTTTGGGTGGGAAGAGTTTAAACAGGCTGGTATCAGATTTGTAACAATGAACCATGAGCCAGGTCCAACAGGAACGACACCACAGAACGCCACATGTGTCCGTAAACAGCTGAACCCAGAACAAAAGCAAAAAACCTACAGAGCTGTGGACCGACAAAATCAAACTGTTCTTCCCCATAATGCTTAAGTCTGTTGTTAAATAAAAAAAACTACACAACAGAACACCTGCAGCAAGCGCCTGATCAGTCAATTCATTAGCCGTGATCACGCCGCGGTTAGGCCTTTATTGAGATGTGCTCAAGCCTCCGTCGCGTCTGATTGATAAACAAGCGTCGCGGCGCATCTGCATGGCGCTACGCACCCATCGGCGCCTCCCCTGTACATCTCCAGCGTAATGACACTGATTTCACGTAGCTCATGTTAGCCATTACCGATAAATGTCAGGGGGAAATACGGTAATTGACATTTGCAGGTGGCAGAGGAGGGGAGCCGTTCGGGATTGTGAGATTTGAACGGGCTGCGTCGGGGACGTAAGTGATGCATGGCCTTACAAATGTTAGTTGAATAACACCTCCAGCCCGGGCCCCTAATGACGACGTCTGAGGATATTAGAGGACGGCTCTTGTTAACATTGTGATAGAGGAGAACAACGGCTGTAATCTGTCTGCTGAGCTGAACATATGGGGATGTGTGCAGGCCGGGGGAAGCGGTGACAGGACATCTCTGAACATCCATCCCAGTGTTTCACAGCATAAATGTCAAAACACGCGAGTTCGCTTCTCTTCGGACGGCACGTTAAAAGCAGCAAATGAGGAGAGGGGTTTTGTAGCTGGATGCTCAGGAGCATAGCGTTACATCAGAGGCTATAATATCCCCCCAATGTCAGAAATAGACCCGAGTCCAATCTTCTCAGCAGGTGTCGCTCCGTTTTTTCAGGGAACAAGACGTTTTCCTCACTTTAATCTTGTAAAATGACGTATTTTACCGTAATTACTCCTTTATTCTTTCCCAAATTTAACCAAATAATCACTGAAAACCACACGTTAATCACAATATAGAGCAAAACTAGGTGAAAAATGACACTGTTTAGGCGCTTTTTATCCTGGAAAACTCCTATAATGTTGACTTTCTGATGTGTGGGAATAAAGTGTTGGCCCCGTGTGTTTATTATAAGCCCGACTTTAGAGGCGCTGTGTTCAGGGTGTGGTTTCATGATTTTCCAAACTTTAGCATCATTAATGTCACTGGCAAAGATCAACACGAGCTGATGTGTAGAAGGAGGTTCACAGTGTTACTTCATCTTAAAGAGCCCATATATATTCTGCTCTTTGAGTTTCCCTCTTTCCTTTATTGTGTGACAGCTTTTCGTGCATGTATGAGGTCTGCAAACGTACAAAATCCCAGATTCTCTCCCTCAGAAGCTTTACCTGTCTGAGATGCTGGATTTGAAGCCCAGGTTTTCTTTGTCATGGTGTCACACATTTGCATAGCGGCTAGTTTGGTCCTCAGGTAAACGATGAGCAGCTTCCTCACTGGAGTCGCTTCTCAGGTCAGGAGGTACCCGGTCAGTCACTTCTGTCAGGACAGGTGAGCGTTCAGAGCTCTTCAGGAGGGCATCTTTAAAAAAAGAGAGGCAAATACGTTCTAATATTTGATCGCAATCAAGATAAACAGATGTAAAAGTATCAGGTTTTAATTTTCATAATGAAAACCTGCAGCGAGGGTGCCAAAGAAAATAAAAAAAAAAACATTTAAAAAAAACGGTTCTAGTTGTCGAGTTATTTGGGTTTTGAGCTTCAATTTACTGCCTAAACTCGACTCAGCATTGAAGGACGCTGGTCAACTCCACTCATTTTCCATCTTTATTTATTCTTTTCAAAAAGGAACCAGGTCGAGTGTTTGTTAGTTGATCACCTTAAAAATAAAAAAACACGGGTCCCCCTATAGCTGACCTGGTAGAGCGGGCGGCCCATGAACAGGGGCTGCAGTCCCCCGATGCAGCGGTCGTGAGTTCGAATCCCGCTCACGACCCTTTGCTGCAGGTCTGTCCCCATTCTTCTCCCCCCTTTCCTGTCTCCCTCTACTGCACTAAATAAAGTCAAAAAAATACATTTAAAAAAAATAAATAAATAAAAAAAACAAAAACCATATGAATCAATGAATCCATCAACAATAACTTAAATGTTCCATTTTAATCATTTCAAATCAAAATGTTTGGCAAACACTTTGTATTATTCATTAAATAAACCAAATCCAGAGCCAACATGTCAACACAAAATAAATTAAATGACAATTTTACCTGCTCAGGACCCACTGATGAAGCCTTCCTCTACCTCCAGGCCTGAGCTGCCACACCTATCAGCTCTTGCTATTAGTAGATTAACTAAATAAATAAATATACACACAGCACAATAACTTAACAACAGTATGTACCTCAAATACAATATACAGCTGGTTTTAGTCATTCTCTTATTGTATGTAATAAAAATGAAGGTAAAAATATAGAAAAACGTCTCTTTGTCATCAGTGACTACCTTTAAATTACAGCAACGTAACAGAACCTGACAGAGTTTCACCTGAAGAATAATAATAAGCCTAATTATAGGATTAAAAGTAGAACAAAATAAATCTATAATTTAACAGAAAAGGACATAAAGGTACAATAAAATACCTAAAACCTGAGAACAAATGTCAGAACCAGAAGCTTTTTTAAGCTACGTGAGCTCAGACACACAAGGAGGTTGTCGTGGTGAATGAGATGGTACACAACAAGAACAAGAAAAGAACAAATATAGAAATCTAGATCAGAGAAATTATAAATAAAATATGTAAAAGAAAAGTCTGAAAGGTACTACATAAATAAAAAGTACTATGAACTAAGAAATAAATTAGGAAACAGCTTAAATTACAATAAGATATTTCACCTGATGTCGAGGAACTGGAGGAAACAAAAATCTGTAATTAATGTAGGAAATCATTCACAGTCGTGACCTTTTGTTTTATGGTTAACGAGACTTTTTCTGAATGATTTCACTGAAACAAAACAGGACGATGTAAAAATAATTGTTTGTATATTAACTGTTTAAACTCACTTTCTTCTTTTTTTTTGCTGCATTGTTGGAACACATTTCCATATTTATAAAAACACACAAAGGATTGAATAAAAACGACTGCAGAGTTTTGTAGAAGGAGACGGAGGACAGGTGGAGCTCTGAGCGGACGTGTGGAGGACAAACATGACCTGAAGTTGCTCCCACATTAGAAATAAGTTTATTTGCTTAGGAGGCTAAACTTTGCACTAATATTTGTGGGATCTTTTAACGCTTTCCCTCATCTTTCAGTCTGAAACTCTTCAGCACCAGAAGGAGTTTAATGGGACCAGTTGATTTCTTGTTGCTGCACCAAACTTTAAAAGCAAAGCGGCTCCGTCCCGTCCTGCCGCCTTCGTAAACTCATTACAGCCCCTGTTGTCGGTGCTGTTAGCGGGATTAGTGCCCAGCAGGCGTGATGATGACAGATGAAGTTGTTTGCGGGGGATTAAGACGACTTTGAGCTCTCTGTGGATTTGAGTGTGATATAATATTTTGTTTGCATCAAATTTTTTGCTTTCCGTTGAATGAGAAAAAAAAAAAAATTGCATTAAAGATTATGCGACAAGTCAAGCTAATAATTACCTCAGAGATTATGCAGATGAGGAGCAGATTGTTTCTGTAATGACACTGTTGAAATCCAAACATCAGCAGCAGCAGCAGCAGCATCGACGCCGTTTCCAGAAAAGTCCTTGTAAATTCGTCTGATTGCTCCGAGACACAAATGTTAGCAGCTGACAAACAATCTGAAGCAATCTCAGTACAACTCCATCCTCCGAATCATTTCCATCCCCAGGCTCAGGTAATTCTTCCAAGAACAGAAAGGATCATCTTTTTTTTCTTTTTTCTTTTTGTAAATTCTTCCAACCTAACCTTCTGCCACGGCCCAGTTGGATTGAGAATTAATGGCGCCATCCCTTTGGGAGGATGTGGAAGTGACGTGAAGTGTAATGATCTCAATCAGGGCCAGGGGTGAGAGACAGAACTAATCACTGAGCGCGCTCCGCTACCATAATGCAGTCAGTCGCCCTAATGACCCTGGCGCTCCTGTCAAAGCCATTACTCTCCCCTGTAGTGAAAGGCACATCAAACCGCTGGGGCCCACTCATAATTGGACTAAACTTTGAGCTATGAGAGGACATTACACATGTCCTGTATTAATTCGGGTGCCAGATTTTTACATTGGTAATTATTTGAGGGCAGCTGGGGGGTGGAGAGAGAGAGTGAGTGAGCTGCCGACGTCCCGCCGCCGCCGCCAGGAGGTCAGCGCACCACGACGTGTCCCGCATGTATCGACAAGCTGTTCAGGATTTTCAAACATGCAGTCAGGCTGAAAATAAAGTTTTCGATGCCGGTTTAGAAATCCATGAAGTCGTTGGGAGACGAGCTCACCGACATCCACGTCATATGACTCGATCCTCATGAGCAGATGGAGCTGCAGGTGTCACAGGATTCTGAGGACGTCTCAGCGGCGGTGGCTCCGGTGGTAGAGCAGGTTGTTGGTGGTTCAATCTCCTGCACCTCCACAAGACACTGAACCAGAAGCTGCTCCCAGTGGCAGGCAGCAGCTTGCATGGCAGCTCTAATGTCGCCACTGGTGTATGAATGTGTGTGTGAATGAGGAACACATTGTAAAGCGCTTTGGGTAAATATGAGTGCAGATCATTTACCATTTGCATCTCCTAAAGGCTGAGATTACAGTTTGTTCTGAGCGTTTTGCCATCAGGTTTGTTTATTAGCTGCTCTGGAGTTTTCTGTGGCGTCACGTGTTCCAGACACTTTGGACTTCTAGGAGACGTCCTGAAAGTGGTCAGGAAATTTTTCTACACCTGCTTTGTTCTGTAGAGGGTCAGGAAATATGAAAACCACAACGATCACATGACAACAGGACAGATTCTACCTCCTGTTGAAGATCATGGAGTACAACCGAAAGCTACAGAACAGCTAATAAATAGACCTTCTTATGGGACTGTTTGTTTTTTCAACTATGGTTCCAAGATGGGCTGCAAGGTGGTTAGCACCGTTGCCTCGCAGCTAGAAGGTCGCTGGGATCTTCCTGCGTGGAGTCTCCATGTTCTCCCCGTGCAGCGTGGGTTCTCTCCGGGTTCTCCGGCTTCCTCCCACAGTCCACAAACATGCTGAGGTTAATTGGTGATTGGAAATTGTCCGTAGGTGTGAATGTGAGTGTGCTTGGTTGTCTGTCTCTAAGTGTAGCCCTGTGATAGACTGGTTACCTGTCCAGGTGAACCTGCCTTCACCCTGAGTCAGCTGGGATAGACTCCAGCCCCCCATGACCCTAGTGAGGATTCAGGTGTAGAGATGATGGATGGATGTTGTGAAGAATGAAACCCAAATAAAGTTTGAAGGAAAACAAACTATTCTGATGCACAGATTAGATTAGAAAAAAAATTCCATTTCATTTGTAGTTTATGACAGCGATGGAAAAAAGAATAATACACTCGACTTTGGGTCAGTTTTATTATTTTATTGATCTAATCATGTTGCGTTTTTCAATTAATTCTATTTAAAACAGTCAAAAAGGTCACAAAATAATAAAATCAGTCTAGACAAAGCGAACAAAAGTTCTCAATTTATTCATCCTTTGTTGTGAAATACTTTGAAAACTTATTTAAAAATGTTTTTTAAACCGTGACGTGAGATTTTTCACCAGAAATATATTTTGTTTCAGTCCAATCTGAAGTTTATGACGCATTTTGCACTTAAAGGCCGACAAAGTTTGGTTTTGTCTCTGATGTGGGTTGAGATTTTCCAGATGTCTAATTTTAAAATCAGGTAACTGCATATCTATAATGTTTCTATATATTTAATTATACTCAGGTTGATCTGAGCTGTAGGATCAGCATCAGATCGGCTCATTTACGAAAACAAAGTTTCCCGATTTAAAGCGAGCAAACAGTGGAGCGATGACAAAGTGCTTCATCCACTCCCGGCTGCTTGAAATCGCTGTTTACTGTTGCAAAGCCGCGGCTCCAAGCTTGTACAGATCTCAGATAATAGAGCCCAAACCAAAGGGGAGACAACCTCACCTCGCTTCTGCTCTCTTGTTTGCAGCTATTGTCCTGTTTGTAAGAAAATCAAGTTACAATCTCTCAGATACATCCATCACCTCCCCTCTCTGGCTGGCGTTGGAAGCGTGAGGAGAGTCTGCGGGGATCTTGAAGAAATCTTTTGGTCTTCTGCTTACAGCGTCTTGAAGAGACATCAAGAGGAGCTCCATTGATTTTTTTTTTTTCCCCTCTTTTGGCTTCTCCTAAATGTCTGTACAGAGAGCTAGCAGGGGGTCCTCCCTGTAGGTGCTGTTTCAATAGTGCCACTCAAAACGGAGCGGGTCAAAACAGATCGGGGGGAGGAGAGGAACAAACCCAGAAAGTTTACAGCAACTTTTTTTTTTTCCCCTTTTCTCTTTCTTGAGATGTTTTCGGAGCCGGACGAGTTTGCTGTGTTAGTCAGAGTTTTCCACAAAGGCCTTGCCAGCATTTTTCTGCTGACGGCGGCTCTCGGAAGTGAGAATGAAAGGAAGGTTTTAGCGTTGTTTCTCTTTGCAAAGTAGTTCATTAGCTCAGACCCGACACTCTGTGGAGGTCCTCTGCTTCCTTCAGGACGTGGTTGAAGTCGTGTTTTGTTTTCAGACTTATTAGTGTTTTGATTATTTAGCATCCATGCACAAAAGCCGTATGATTTTACAGAATATTAACATGTTCTTACTCAGGCAGCTGTGTCATACTACAATAGATTTAAATTGCTAGTGTGCAGGTTAACACAATGTAAAGGAGATTTGATTTCCAGACATTTTGGCTGAAAAGGAAAAACTTCCATAAATCGAAATATAAGCAAAACGTCTATAAAATCTATCAGGTTGGTTACTATAAGATATCAGCTGTTTAATCTGTGGGAACTCGTATTTAACCAACATTTCGTGGCAGTTTGATCGATTTTAAATCAGTATCTTCTTCTTAAATCCCACTTTTATAGACTCACTTTTGAGTGATGCTCTCGTTTAGATTTTCTTTTCCCTCTCATATCGGTACTGCCTGCTGTATTTCTCTCTTTTCTCTTTCTTCATCTACTTTTATCTTTTATCTTCATCCCCTCTGTCATGTTGTCTTTTTAATCAGTTGTACTATAATACACCTTCCAGTAGTGACCTTTTCCATTTTTATTGTGCATATTTTTATATTTTTGAGCATTCGCCTGCATTTTTCATACATGTTGTTGTTTTCCTGTTAGTTGTATTTCTTTATTATGTAAAAGCAGAATTCTGTTCTTAGAAGACGTCGTACAAATAAGGTTTGAGAATCTGACTCCGTTTACAGCTGCTGCTAACATCTGTATCCGGATACGCCTGATGCTCAGAAAAACAGTCCTGTTATAAGTAACCTGGCATTACTTTTTAAGATAGTTCAACAGGTGAGTAAATGCATTTTGTAGATTCAGAGGAAAGTGATTTAAAATCTTTTATAAAAAAAAAATAGAAGCAGGATTTTTTTTTGGTGGACAGTGACAACATTCATTACAGGCAGTCGGAGGTCAAAGACAGAAATCTGTTTTCTTTAAAAGTGTCTCAAATGTTTTCTCTTGCAAACCTCCTGTGCTTTGAACCATCACCTTGCTGGACTGATGTACAGGTGTGCTCTGGGATTCCTTTGCTGCTGCTGCTGGGTGTGTTTACAGGTGCAACAGCCTATAAAGGTGAATCAGATAAATATATAAAGAACATAAATAAATATATGTGTGTATATATATATATATTGCACAATAACAGTAGCAGCACGGTGCAATATTAGTAATAACAATAACTTACTGTACGATTGTATAATGTCTGTAATAGAAAGAAGGTGGTAATAATAATAATAATAATAATAACAGGTATTTTCCATTTATTTTATTGCTCGACTGTCTGTCATTTTTAAAGAAACTGGAGGAGAACCTGCAAACATGAAAGCGTGTGTTTTCACTTAAGTCGTGACATTTTCTCGACCCAAACCGAACCAGTGAGTCCAAATAATGCTCCAACCCGGGACAAGATCCTCCTGGTCAAAGTCGCATCACTTCCAATCAGAGCCAATGAAATGGACAAACCAGGTGGATAAGTAGGAAAACATTGCAGGACAGAAACGAGGCGTGAAGTAATTCAAAATGTAAAAGCAGTTTGTGCACCAGAGAGTACTGACAGGACACTTCTTGCACATCTTTCTTGTTTATGATTGTTTTAAAAAATGAGTGACGTCTAACAGAATTTGTCTTTTAAAAAAATCCAGTTTTAGTCTGAAAGCTTCGACCAGTGAGCTCCGTAAAACACACCTGATCACACTTCAGACTGTTGAGATGACGTCTGCATCACGGATCAGGTGGAGACGCCAGTCTGACCACCTCCATGTAGCTACAGATGTTTTTAACTTCCCATTAACCTGCGTTTTGTCCTGATCCAGATGCAGATGACACATAAACAATAGGTGTCAATGGGCTCTTCTAATTGTGAAGGAATTCTCCGTCTATTAGCCGACGACATCGTATGGATTAAGTGTATGGATTTATTTATAATTTATTCTGTACGATCACACCTAAACACCACCTAACAGTCTACCCACACCGAGCTGGTGTTAATCTAGTGCTGAGGGGAGTCGCACCACAATAACGTATGTAACAAGAACGCCTTAACGCCAAGAGCTCCAATATGGCCGCACCTTGTTTCCCCCCAGGTCAGGAGGGTGGGGAGGCGGAGTGGTGGGGAACACAGAACGGGTGAGAGGAAGGTGGAGAGCAACGTATAGAGAGAGAGGAGAGTGAAAACAAGTCGGTTGCCGGGGTGTCGGCAGCATCCTGTAGGTTAGTTGGGAGCTGTGATTACTCACAATGTGTGTTTAATTAATTAGCCCGTGTGGAGACAGCGTGCTGTTCATCAGGGTTTCTGTCAATACCTCTCCATCCCAGGCGCAGCCTCGCTGCCACCTCCAGCACACAGCTCCTTTCATCTTATAGGAACACAAACAAGGGACAGGCAAGGTGTAGCTGCTCTGTTGGAGAAGTTGGGTGCGTTGGTTAATGAGGAAGAGGCTGCGCTGGATGTGAAAGAAAAGTCTGAATGTTAATGATTATATTTCTTTTCTGAGCGTGAAGTGCCTCCACATATTAGCATCTTCAAATATCAGATGGATGTAGATTTAATTCTATGTTCAATGACACATTTTTAAGCACAACTATGAGACGCTGGAGGACGGGAACGCCGCGAACGTTGAATATTCAGAATTTTTCTCTACTTTATTGCATCCACTCCAGGGTGTAAGAGGCCAGACCTGCAGGTTTTCAGTCTGAGAGGATGAGATTCACTGGCAGTCTAATTGGAAGCAGATAAAGTCTACGACAGAACAGGCTGAAATAAAAACTTAAACCCTACACACATCGTCGGCGCCTTCATTAACGGTTTGTTCTCTCTTTCAGGATGCCTCCATCGCACATCGCTTCCACGTGATGAGAGAAAAGCACCCTGAGAAGTTTAACAGCAGGTATGTTTCTCTGAGCTGCCCACTGAGCTCCATTTGTTTCAGCTCTAACTTCAAGAACAAGAACAACTGAGATTAAACACTTAATGATTTTATTTTTTTAAAGGTGTGAAATTTAGGCTTAAAATCCAACATTTAAAAGAAATAAAACTTTGAAGTGCTGCAGTGGCAGTTAGAGGTAACTCCAGCTCTACCAAAATATTTTCTAAACAGCAAATATTTAAATACGACGTTTAGAAAGACGTGTTTGGTTTTAGTCAAACTGTGTTTAGTGAGCTGTGGACCTGCTGCATCACCGCTCCCTAGTAAAGTGATGAGGTGCTGCTTTGGAAATCAAGATCTGAAGTTGACCCTCTGAAGACTAATTCAGAACAGATTCACGATCTACTAACCCATCATCTAACCATCATGGCAGCCTGCATGTTCTGCTGTATGCCGGTAGGATACGGGCCTCATGATTATATTCTGGTCTAAGCTGAAGCTTACTGGTGTATTTATGCCATGCAGTTACAAAAATGATTTCACAAGACACACATGTGTTGGTCTGCCTGCAGTGATGAACTCCAGCATCTACATTTTTGCAGATGTAAAACACACAAGTTAAAGTTGAAGCAGCAAATTTCCTAAAGCTAACAGGTTTGTACACGTTGAAGCTCCGCGGTTATTAAAACCACTTGGAGCAAATCGTGAAGAGAAATCTCTGAGACATCAAATGACATCAATGTTCCATCCGTAGACTTTGAAACCAACAATGTGCGATGTCCCAGATTTACTGTTTTATAAACCGAGGCCCCACAGGAGGAAGTCCTGCAACAAGGATCAGCAGACCTTTCACTACAGAGATATAGATCTATTATTTTTCAGTACCTGTGCCATCCTTCAGAAACTGTTTTTCTAGCTGCTCTTCGCTGGATGGGCTGCATTTCACTGCTTCTCTCTTTAAAATTCCCCAGAGGTGTTGCACTGGATTCAGGTGACATGCTTGACCAGGTAGCTCTTGTAGGATTTTGTGCTTTG
>NW_007578228.1:333378-341921 GCF_000690725.1 Stegastes partitus
TGGACCTCAGTGGCGGCCGCCCTCAGACCTCATTTGAGGATGAAATCGTTTATGTGACCAAAGTGTCATCTATAATTAATGACCACTTGTGTGTAATTTAGAGGGATCTCACCTGTGGCCCTGTCCCCGGCTCAGTGGGAGCACACGCATACACAACACACACACACACACACACACACTCATAAAAAAGGCAAAAACTGCAGCGAGCATACACACTAGAATCTGCACATTCAGTAGTCGGGCTGCAGGGAAACGATCCCGTCATGATGAAATAAACTGAATCACACCCTCGCTAACAGACTGAACTCCAGCTAACTGCTCCCCGCTGATGTGTTGCCAGACCGTAGATAAATACTAAAGCGCCTCCAGCCTTGTAAATAATATGAAATCGTTAATTAACAGCATTGCTTTGTTAAGTTTATTTAGGGTGTCTAACAGTGTTACGGATCACACGTGAGGTTCTGTGTTTCATTCCGGCTCCTCGATTACCATAATGCTTGTTTCTCATTGTTCCACGGCGACACCTTCAACAGCGCACGAGATGAAATGTTTAATTCAACAATGCCTTTAAAAAGAACGACGATCCGGGGCGCCCCGTGCAGTCTTTCAGTTCTGCTAATTAGGTAGATTTTTTTAAAAAATGTAAACTCGTGGAAATTACAAAAGGAGCTCCATGTGTGAAGCTCAGTGACGTCATCGTCCCGTTAGTTCCTTCATACGTGTTCTGTCACGAGCTGTTAAAGAGACGAGTGTTTACTAAAACACAACAGATTCTCTTAAATAGATTTGCACGTTTGTTTTTTTCTTTCTTTTTTCCAAGTAATGTTTATTTACAGCGACTACAACCAGTCGAATATAAAAGTCTTCAAGTCTCAACCAAAGTTAACCCAGTTTTAGACGAGATAAATCCATGTCGGGCTGGATCGGTGGTTAGCACCGTTGCCTCACAGCTAGAAGGTCGCCGGTTCACATCCCGGTGAGGACACCCGGGATCTTTCTACGTGGAGTCTCCATGTTCTCCCCGTGCAGCGTGGGTTCTCTCCGGGTTCTCCGGCTTCCTCCCACAGTCCAGAAACATGTTGAGGTTAATTGGTGATTGTAAATTGTCCGTAGGTGTGAATGTGAGTGTGCTTGGTTGTCTGTCTCTAAGTGTAGCCCTGTGATAGACTGGTTACCTGTCCAGGTGAACCTGCCTTCACCCTGAGTCAGCTGGGATAGACTCCAGCCCCCCATGACCCTAGTGAGGATTAAGCGCTGTATAGATGATGGATGGATGAATCCATGTCTTTTGAACTGCAAATCACCAAACCCATATTTATTGGTTTAACAGTCATGCATTCAGTCATTTAACCTTCAATTAAATTCAGAATACATGGTCGTACGGGGACCTTATTGACAATAAAGCCGTGTAGGGAAATAAGAAACGCACCCACATGAATACGAAATTTGAACATTAATAATAACAATAAAAATAGTAAAAGGCTGATTAACTGAAACAAGAGCAGCTGGAAGTACAATGAGATGAAATTGAAAACCTGAGATTGTTCTGCATCCCAGGTTACAGGTGAGTGTTGCCACGGTTACACAGACATCCACTGGATTTATTGTTTTGAGTATTGATCTGCGTTCTGAATGCATTTTAAAGTAACACATTAAAAACAGTTCAATTTGAAAAAGCTTCCTCTGATTCGCAAAAAAAAATAAAAATAATCGCTTGCTTTTGGTAGTTTTGGGACTTTTTTTTTTAAACAAAGAGTTTAATGGGTGATAGGAACACGTTTCCCAAACAGGTTTCTGCTTCTTTAGTTGTCTTCGTCCCCAACATGGCCGACATCAGCCAACATGAAACAATACTCAGGTCATAAATCACCAGTTTTGTGTATTTCTTTCTCTTGATTTATTTATTTGTAGCAGTTGGCAAAAGGGTTTTGTTTCCAGCTTCTTCTTCTTCTGCTGTGTTTATTACAACCAAATCTAGCCTCTATCGCCCCCTTCTGATGAGACGGTTCGCTTGCTCTGAACAATTCGCCTTGTTTTTTTTGTTTTTTAATTTTGTAAAAGCTTCACTGTGGGGTAACGAAGCTACCGAACGTTCCACCAGCACGTTGTACCTTCATCTGCAGCCACGTCTTCCAGTATTGTTTAAAAATGTTTTGGTGAAAAATTTCTGCCATGTTCAACATATGAAGAGTTCATTTGCAAAAAAAACAGATAACTGTGTGACCTTGCTGCAATCATAATCGATTCTGTTAAATGCATGAATGGTCTGAAATTTTCCTAAACAGCTCCCTTCTATCTCCCATCATCAAACATCTCAGCATGTTTAGGAGAACATGATTCTAATCTGCACCAGCTTCTGTATGGAAACTCCATGTTGGGAGATTTGTATTTGTGTTAAAATTATAGTTTTTTAGCGATCGTCATTATTGGCAAGAAATGTGTCCCAGTAGAGATAACAGATCCTGCATCTTAGCTACGCATCCTGAAAATCCTGAAAACTTATTTTTTAGTTGTTTGTTTGAGAAAAAATATCAATCAAACTGAAGCTGAGTGGATTTGACTCAGTAGAGATGACTAAAATAAAGATAACTTAAGTTTGATTGATGTCTCAGGTAGACGATGGAGAAGTTCTGAAGGTTTGTGAAGATGCAAATTAACTCTTCATATATTTCTGAATATGTGGCCGAGCTTTATTAATTTTATTTAGGGCATGCGTCACATTATCTAATCTTATATTAACATAATAGTTAGCATAGGGGGAACTGACATTCCTTCTCTTGCTTGAGTTCACAGCTGATAAAGACGTCAATTTAAAGATGAATTTATGTAAATTAATAATAAGAAATGTTGACATTTATAAACAAAAATGTTCCGTCTTCTACTGCGTCTGTGTTTATAAAATTAACATGTGTAAAAATATTGATCATTTTACTACATTCTAGGAGTTCAGTTTGTGTGTAAGTTCCTAAAGATGTTGGATGCTTCATATATTTATCCGTAGTTTTGGTTAAGTACAAAAAAAAAAACACCACCTTGAAATCATCGCAGTGCAAGACAAAGAAATACATTTTTCAAGCTGCTCGCTGCGTCTCTGAAGGCAAGACGACGCAGCTCGGGTCATTTCTCAAGCTGCCAGTCGGAGTCGCGGCGCTCCAGGCGGTGTCATGTTAAACAAAACAGTGCATTGATGCAATGCACAAAGAGTTGGTTATGTCAATGCGATATTTATCACCTCTGATCAAGAAGAAATTAGTGTGAAAATAAGGTCGTAGATCATTGCGGGTGAGATTAAGTGTCAGAGGGGAAGAAAAAAAAAAATCAATGTCCTGGGATTCAGTGTGGCCGGTGGAGAGTGCATCTGAGGGTGCCGTGGCCGCGGGACAGCGACGCCACGCTGAAGCTTATCGCCTCTGACATCCGTTATTATGGCGACCGAGCGGTGGCAGGTTGATGAACGTGGGTGTGTGGCTCAGATTTGGGCTGTTTGAGCTGCGTTTGTCTTTCTGTTGTCCATTTACTTTTATCTAATGCTCTTGTTTTGTTTTTTTCTTCCCGGCCACATACTTTGTATTTGTCCTCTCTTTTTCAGTTTTGTTTTATGATTTGTTTGTGCAAATACAGGACACCTGGAAACCTGAGCCGGTGTTTTCTTTTGGCCTGTGACTCCTACAGCTGATCTCAACATGCGCACCGCTAAGGTTATTACTGCAGCACGCTTTGCATTAATACGCTGCAGGTACAATCACAAACAGAAGCTCTGTGGCCACTCAGAGGATTGAAACGCTGCTGCATGTTTAAAGCTGCCGATGGTTTGGTTTTTTTCATTCCCCCCCGTCTGAAAACACAAATTGCTCCTCCTGCCGATGTAATGAATGAACTTCTACGACGTCCTGGAAGGATGCAGCAGCCTCACGTCAGCCAACAGTTTAAGTAAATGGGCGCTTTATGTTCACTTTTATTACACTTACCATAAAGTAAGGTCCTCCTAATCTACCTTAAAAGTATCATCTTACTCAAATGGACTCCCTATTAATCCTGGGACGAGCGGGCCGCTGTTGAAGATGCTCCTCGCGGTCAGTCTGTCAGTCGAGTCCTGAGTTTGGCATCAGTCGGCAGATAACAAATGACAATCCGATCCGGCCAATGAGATGCTCCTAATTACCTAATGAACAGAGCCATGCGGTGATTTGTTGCCATGGTGTGCTTGTTAGGTTAAGTGGTGGGAATCGACAGGACGCTCAGATGTTGTCTCCGACTGTATCTGTTCTTACAGTGGGCTGTGTTCGGTGTACTACTCTGGTACTGTAATGTACTGATGTTACTCTGCAGAAGTTCTGGTCGTGTTGTAAATTGTGATGAGAATCCGTAGAGTGCACATCGGAGAGCACTGCGCCAAGGTTGGATTCTGTGATACCGTTTGTGTCCAACAAAGGGAGCTAAAAAAAAAAAAAAGCCAGACTCTGAAAGGCACAGGAGCTTATTGCTAAGACACTTTGTTTGCTTTGACACCAAAAGTGACGTCTTACGAGCACCAATCAAACAAGTGGCAAAGCTGACTGCTGTTTAAATGGTAAAGAAATGTTTCTCCGAGCATTGTTCCTCGTATTAATATTGTGGTAGTCCAGAGATGTCACCCAGTAGGACGCTCAGAAACCAGGACTCACAACTTGTGCAAGTAGAAAGTGACAGTCGGTGTGATATTTGTTCGGCCCTCCTCTACTCTGATTGGACAGCTGGTTAAAAAGTCCGTTTTGTGGCTGTCGATGATTAGAACAAACACGCAGCACGAAGCGGGGTGAAGACATTCAGCTCCTTGTCACTGGTACTTCCATTGCAAAAATAAAAATAATGCAGTGGTCTCAGGGAACCACATTTTGCTGGGGACACCTCCTAAAACTATAAAGCTGTGTTTTTAGTTTTTGTCCCATATGTTCTCTTGGCTGGGCTGCAAGTTGTCTCGGTGGTTAGCGTCGTTGCCTCGCAGCAAGAAGGAACAAGGAAGAAGAAACGTTTTTGGTTCTCATTTTCCTTAATCTACAAGATCTAATCTACAATTTACTCCAATTTAGAGTTCTTNCACAACACTCCTGCGTCACTGTCAGGACTCTAATCTATCTTGGTCTAATCTGAACAAAGAGGGTTCTCCTCATTAGGCTTCCTTTCACATTTTAACAAGTTTATTTTTGTAGTAAAGGTTTTCTCTTCCTGGAAACCGTCCACAGAGGTCATGCTCTGTCATTCACTCAGTGTGAGCTGTGACATAAACTCTGGTTTCTATTGTTCACCTTTGTGCCAAGTCTGAGGCACCCGTCTGTTTTTCACAGCGACTTTGTGTAAGTAGCGCTCTGTCATGACCACTGCAGCTCTGATTAGTACCGCTCATTTCATATGACCTTCTGCAGCTGCACTCATTTTCAGATGGTCTGTGTCCGTACAATTTACAGTTTCACTTCGCTTTTATCCAAAGCGACGTACATTTCTTTGAGTAGATCACATTCACCAGTGGAGCTGCCATGTGAGGTGCTGCCTGCCATTGGGAGCAACTTTTTTATTTTGGGGGTTCAGTGTCTTTCCCAAGGACACTGAACCATCTCTGTCTTTTTCTTTTGTGTCCTTTGTTTTTCCTTCCATGTGGAGCCATGATCTAACCAGACACCGCCCATGGGTCCAACATGTAGAGAGCTCTGGTGTACGCATCATTTTATAACCGTGCATTTAGGCTGCTTCAGTTTACATTCAGTCATCACAGGTTTACTAACTTGAGTTCTTATTTGGAGCTTTGCATTTTATCTGTTTGCGTGTTCATAAGGGGAAGTAGCTTAGAAATAAAGCAGTTGTTCAGACAATTTGGAATCATTTTTGCATTTAAATAATATTTCACAGAGTCTTGACTTGACTTTTGACTTTAAAAAAAAAAGAAGAAGAAAGAAAACTATCCCAGAAGTCAAACAGCACAGCGTTGGCAGTCCATATCATCCTGCAGTACGTTTGCAGAACCTCTTTAGTGACAACAGACCATGTAGCGGCGTGACGGATGGACGGGCCTCATATTTAGCATTCCTGATTACCTCGAGGAGATGCGTTCACCTTTGGAGAAGAACAAATGTGGCATCTATGTTTCCATCAATATTTAACATCTCCGATACATCTCCACTAGCGCCAGGGAGTAATTGCGGGCCTAATTGAATTTGCTTGGCTAGTTTGACATCATGGATCAGTCAGACTGATGACACGCAGCCTCCTAATAATCCCATTTGTACTCATTATCATATTTTACCCTGGTCTTAGTACAACATTTAGCCAGCCATCCCTCTGCCGCTAGAACATGCAGATAAGCCGGTGGAATGGTCCAAACGGAAGCGAACACAGTCCCGTCGTTTAATTGTTAGCAGCAACAGACGTGGCGCCGTGCTGGAGGAGAGCCAGCGAGCATAGACTGTAATGTTATCGGCACTAATATCCTCATTAAAAAAAAAAAAAAAAAGAGGGTGTTAGTGATCATCCAGTCCAGCATGGGGCTGCATCCTTTACAGATGCCGGTAAATAATTTCGGCGCAGGACGTCCGTGTTGTTTCACCCCGTTTTAAGCCTTCTTGTGAAAAATGATTGAGATATTTTAAGAAAATTATTCTGTCTGTTATTTGAATTCAATTAATAATTCACGCGGGGGGAATGAGTTTAGGATCTCTCTATTACACACTATCCTTTGCCAATTCAATAATGCATGATTATAGTTTTTCAAGGTAGCACAGATTTTTGTTGGATTTGTCCAAAGGGCTCGTGTCCATTGGAAGCATATTGCGACTCGTCACCGAGTCATTTGGCTGCAGCTGGAAGCTCTTTCTCGGGGAACTTCTGCGACGGTTGGAGCAAAGCGTGGCGGCGTCTCGAGGGGGAAGATTTTATTTCGTTATTATCGAGTACGTGCTGGTCAGGAAGGAATCAAAGAAGAAACAGCAGCAGCAATGTTTTTAAAGAGTTTTTAACAAGATTCAGATATCATGAAACGAACTTTAATGCACTTTAAAATGTCGCTCTTTGTTGCTAAAGGCCTGTGAAGTGAAATGCTGTGAAGCCGTGGTGGACATGACGATGACAACGCCGCACTCTGAACTTAAAAATACTGCTACAGAATAAAACAGTGTTAGAATTACTCATATAAGACAACTTATATAATATATAGAAGCAACACAACAACAACATAACATAAAAAACACCTTTTCAAACAAATAGATTCTCCTTTTTCTTGACTAAACAAACCCGGCGTCTGCACTCGTGACATTAAACAGCATTAGTGACGCACAACCGAACAGTTTTGGTTCCTATTTTGAAGATTATTTCCATGTTTAATTAATTTAATCAAATATTTTGCAATTTAAAATTCAAATATTCTATTTTCTGTGTTTTTAAATGCACACTTGTTTTGCAGTAAATTCACTTTGCCTCATTTATTTTGCCGCTACATGTATTTCAAAATAAAATAAGTGTGTATTCTTTTTAAACGAACTGGTTTCTGAACACATTTAACATCAATTAAAGTGTTTTATTTGCATATCCCGTTAGATAACCATCTGATTCTCTAATGCAGCTTACTTTGATGATATGATTATTTTGATATCCCCTCATGCACACGTACAAAAAATAAAAATTAGGAAATCTCTCATTGCTCGTGTTTAGAATTAAAACATTATAGAAAACATGTACGTTGTATTCTTGCATCATTTTCCTATAATTTTTTTGAAGCCTTGCCTTCGCTGTTCAAGGTCAAAAAAAAAAAATCATTATAATAAAACATAGAAGATTTAACACGTGTGAAAAGAAAAATGTCATCGACTCCGTTATTAGGCCTTTATCTGACGACAGTGATGACTCCTCACTTCCTGTACGGATGAAATCTATACGTTCTGCCGCCGCTTTGACCTTAAACAGGCTGAATATTTAATCGGCTTTAATTACCAAGCAAACAACGTAATTAAGCAACGCCACTTAATTATGAAATGAGGGGGATTTTGTTGATGAAGCGCCGGGGTCACACGCTCGCTCTCTCTCCCCTCCTCTCGTTCCTCTCCTTCTATCCATCTTCTGTATTTGCACCTTGGGGTGATTACCAGGGTGAAGGTGTGAAGATTTGACACTCGGCAGATAGATTCATTTACTGCCACTGCCGGACCTGGAGGTGATAATGAGGTCGAGGATTAAAAGCAGACAATCAGTCGGCCCGTGACGAGGGCTGCGCCGCCACCTCCTCCTCCTCCTCCTCCTCCCTCCTCCTCCCTCCTCCCCCCACCGTGACACTCCTCCTCGACCGCCTTGTTAAAATATACTGGTCCCTTTTTTTTTCTTTTTGCTGATCTCCCATGTAATTACACACTAATCTCAGACTCTGAGGGAAAGAGACAGAAAAGAGGAGGTGCAGGAAGAAAACGTAGAACTTTGTGCTGCTCTTCGGCTTCATGCGACTTCAGGGTTCTTCTGTCATGCTCTTAACCAGCTCTGAAATGTGTTTTATTTATTCCACGATGTCACTCATATTTCCTACACAG
>NW_007578228.1:350196-357744 GCF_000690725.1 Stegastes partitus
CTCCATGTTCTCCCCGTGCAGCGTGGGTTCTCTCCGGGTTCTCCGGCTTCCTCCCACAGTCCACAAACATGCTGAGGTTAATTGGTGATTCTAAACTGTCCGTAGGTGTGAATGTGAGTGTGCTTGGTTGTCTGTCTCTAAGTGTAGCCCTGTGATAGACTGGTTACCTGTCCAGGTGTCCTTTGGGATAGACTCCAGCCCCCCACGAGCCTGGTGAGGATCAAGCGGTGTATAGATGATGGATGGATGTTCTCTTGGTACGTCTCTTTGCACATGCATAGAGCAACAAACTTTGCATTCTGAGGTCGGACAGGTGGTACTGACATGAGCTGCAGGACACTTTATTGCCGATGTGGTCTCTGTTTTCAGTCAGTGTTTGCTTTTGTTCATGTTACACAACCACCTGCTTAGATCTAGGAAGCGATTATCTTTTGGTTACCACAAAGCCTGGTTGTTTACCGAGTTTCTGGGTTTGCTCTTTGTTTTCAGACTGGTAGTCCTGAGCCTAAACCCACTCTGAGTCTTTATGGCGCTGCAGAATACAACCCTCTTCACCTATGCAAATCCTGTCAACAAACATTGGCGTGTAAAGTCGGTGCATTCCCAGTTTAACATGTGTTTAGAATGCATATACAGCACAACTATTCATCCTGATATAACTGCACAATCTTGACCGTTTGGGGCCGTTTTATTTATCTTTGCCACATTATCCTTTCTGACCAGTCGCATTTACAAACTGAATCTGTACTTACAGCTAAGATCTACCAACTCCAGTCTTTTCTCACCATGTTCCTCTTGCCTCTGGAAGTGGGGTCATAGTTTAGAATAAGTCTAAGTTAATATCTCAGGTGTAAATATGGCGGCTCATACAGAAACATCCTCAGCTCACTTAGCGGCACTTCTGCTTCTAAAACTCTGACCTCGCCATCCAAAGGCTCTTGAACGCACTAAAAACACGCCGACGCCGGCTTCAGCAAACCAGCAACAGAGCGCGACGGGATCAAAAACATTACCTGCACTGTATCTGGCTCCATTGCCTCCATCGACCATTAGTTTTGAATATGCCTTTCAGAGTAGCCACCTTCATTTGTTTATGTGCAAACGTGTACAGGCCCGTGTTTGCGTGTTCTGTTGGTTTTCCCCGGAGCTCACAGACTCACGATGAGGATGATGATGATGATGGTGGTGATGAAGGTGCAGGAGATGCAGAAACGTGTTGTGTAAAGCCTCTCAGCGTGGCCCCGTCACCCTCCTGCGTCTTCTCACCTCCCTCCGCTCCCATCCTTCTGCTATTGACCATGTTGCACATTATAAATCAACTGCGAGTCGGGCTACCTTGCAAGTACCCTAATGAAAGCTCATTTATAAAGTGGCTAAATGGTCCTGACAAAAGTCCTAATGAGGAAATCAATAATTCAGTGATTGTTACTCTGCTTATACTAATACGTTCCTCTTGTAGTGCTTTGATTCCAGCTAAGAAAAGGCCATTTTTTATTGTGTTCAGTTCTGCGTGTCAGCACTGTTGTAGGTTTTTTTTTTCTCTCTCGCTCCTTGAATCTTTAAGATAAATTATGTGCTGTTGTCTGTTTTTTTTTCTTTTTCTTCGAGGGATCAAAAGCCGGCTGTAATCTGTGCCTCAGTGTTAACCTGAAATCCCCTTTTGTTGAGAAATGAAGGAGAGAATTTTGACTTGAATTGTTAAACAGAAAAAGTCAAATGGCACCATCACCCATCCATACCATGATTAATGAAGATCAAATCTAAGTATACATATAAAGAAGATGATAAACAGCTGTCAAGGTTTGATGGTTTGGCCGTTGAAATGGTTGAAATCCCCTCTGTCCCACCGTTAGTGAACCTCCCTGCAGTATTTTTCATTGAGAGGTTTGGATATCCTCCAACAGACACGTTTCGTTTAGTTGTTGGCCTCAGATCAGGGGCGGGTGGCAAAAGTCAGGTGTGAATTCTTCAGTATCTGCAGCCTGACTGCATCACTAGTTCTTTACAAGTCTTTACAAAATCTGTAAATTGTCAATGCAAACAGTCGGATCTATTTCATTGTATTCAGCAGTTTTGAAGCTGCTTCACGTGATTGGAATCATCGTATGTCGTTTGTTTTAAAAGTTGTGCATGAAAGTTGTCTGAAGGTCACTCCACACTCCTGATACTTGTCGGTTTTAAAGCTGTTGCTCTTACGTTTTGCATATTTCTCACTGCTTTGGTTGAACGGTTGTAGGCATCAAAACAATTATGTGGCTGTTGATTCATGTTGGTACAATCATATGTGAAAGACCGACTGTCTTTAAATTTAAAGAATAGATTAAAGTTTTTAAATTTAAATGGGGGGTCTGTGGTTCTGGAGAAAGATCAGTCATATTTAGTTTTTAACTTGCTGCTGCTGCTACCTCCTTTCCGATAAGCAACGACCTCCAGGGGGGCAATCTGAAATGCCAAAAACTGCAGTTCCTTGAATGGCCACTTGAGGCTGATTCCAAAGGTGAGTTGATTCCACCAGACCGCCGTGTTGAGTTGGCGATTTTATAGAAGAAACTAACAAGTTTACAGCCTGGAACATGAAACGGTTTCGGTCTCTGTAACTCATTTTCATAGTCACGATAACTTTACTTATTTTTATGCAGCTCACCATTACTGCTATGAGGGGCAGGTTGATACCATCAGCTCACCTCAGCTCCACTTGTGCTCATTATTTGTTTCGCCAGCAGATAGAAGGAGTCAGGCACGACCATGATGAACCTTAAGACCGCTGTTTAGGAGACCTATGGGTGATTTCATGGAGGTTTAGTCCATCTTTATATACAACCTATGCTATCCCCCCAGGTGAAAAAAATCTTCTGATTTATTCCAAAAAGGGCAATATTTCTACTTAGCTGTTTCCATGGTGGGCTGCAAGGTGGCGCAGTTGGTAGCACCGTTGCCTTGCAAACCCAAAAACATGTTGAGGCTAATTGGTGATTCTTGTAGCCCTGTGATAGACTGGTTACCTGTCCAGGTGAACCTGCCTTCACCCTGAGTCAGCTGGGATAGACTCCAGCCCCTCATGACCCTAGTGAGGATTAGTATAGATAATGGATGGATGGATGGATGGATGTTTCCATGGCTCATGAAAGTAATTATTCAAGTAGTATTACGGTTTAATGCATATGTGGTCCATTTGATGGGCTGAATCTCCAGATGTGTTATTTATCAAGCTAAAGTAAAAACTATGGAAAACAGCTGGAGCCACTTGTGCCATCAAGCTTCTTGAGTTTTCCACCAGCGGCAGACTTTGTTTGAACAGTGCGTCCCAATTTTCATTCCTTCAGCAACCTTCTTGAGAAGCTTGTAATATTTGTCCAAACCAGTTGATATCCAAGCGTTTAAAGGTGGGCCTGTTTGTCCCTCCGAACAGATATGTTGGTTTTTCTTTTGCATCTCAACTCAACCTTACAAACTGCTGGCGATCAGACCGCGAACAGGCAAACTGCAGTGAAAACCCTCATTAAAATGCACATTTTGTCTACGTGTCCAAAGAACATTTCCAAAACACACATAACACCAACATGTCCCACTTGTCTTATTTGGAAAACGCTGCATTTGGAATGAGGCCTACTTCAGAAAAGCCAAATACTGTTTATCGAATCCTAAGTAATGGTGAAATACTAGCGTGCATGCAAACTAAGTAAATGTTTTATCTGTGCGGTCGTGAGAGGGTATAATGTAGCGCAGCAGTGTGCAGACAGATGGTGACTCACCCCTGCAAGGTCATTGATCATCAGCCTTAGCAATGGGAGTGTGTGCTGTAGGAAGCCTGGGGAGCAGCACCCCAGTCCTCTGTTAATTGCGGGGGCAGGTAGATTACCCTCTCATGCCCCTCCCTGGGCCTTAATGTTGGGCATGGGTACCCACTGGCCACCCCATGCGCTCCCTCAGATGCCTCTTTAACAAGCTTTAGATTCATCATTATGCTTCAATATGTGATTAATGAAGCACATTATGCATTCTTTGGAGATTAATGACTGTGTGATTTTGGTCGGCGGTAAACATTAGAGGTGTATTTCCTGTGTGGATTAGATTCTTTTTTTAAGCATGAATCAAACACACCTTTATGGAGCGGTCTTCTGTTTTCTTTTTTATTTCAGATATATATAATCTCAGCATATAAGGGACTAGAGACAGAGCGCACAAGCTTCAGATTTTGATGTGGGGAAAACACTCCCATGTTTCCTTTTTTCTTGGTCCCTTTGCACTTCCTGTTGTTTTTTTTGTTTTTTTTCAGAACAAAGAATAAGCTGTGGTACTTTGAGTTCGGCACTTCGGAGACCTTCTCGGCCACATGTAAGAAGCTCCACGACTTTCTGGAGGTTGAGGTAAATCAAACCGTGTGTTTTCTGTTTGACCAAGACTAGAAAAGAAGCAAAGGCAAAAGACAACATTTAGAAAGTCGCTGCTTCTATCGAGGCAGTGACATATTCTCTATAATAATAATAATAAGAGTATTTGATATGCACACAGGTAGACGTGCCACTAAAAAAAAATATATTCTGGTCATCCCCTGTTCCATAAATAGCACAAATTTATACTAGTTTCAGATTCACCCAGGCAAAGTGTTGATGTGTGAAGGCTATCTGTGCACCTCCCCACCCGCCTCTCACAGAACCTCAGTTCAACACGCAGGTAATTAGCCCTACATGACCCCGCTGTGTGTGATATTGAGTGATAATGAAGATGGTGTCTATACAATTCATCTTCCCCCTTCTCAGAGCCATCCACACAGTGCAAAGGTCTTTATTAATTAGTGCTGGATAAGTACCTACAGCACTGTAAAGGAGCAGGTATGGAGATGATGATGATCCCCGGTGTTATTTTTACAGTGCTAGAGGACGACTGCAAAGAGCCGGGGGTTTGATCTCGTTCTGGTCGACTGTTTTCTGCTCAATGAGGTCAAACTGACAGAAGCTGAGACAGATTCCGTCTTGGGCTTCGGCTAAAGCTTAGATGGTGGAACAAGCTTAAATTAAGTAGTACGAATTCACACTCAGGCTCAAAAAAGAAGAGATTCAGGTTGTACAGACAAAAACATATTTAGGTTAGAACAGAAAGATTCAAGTTCCTGCTCCAGCTTCCATTTCATCTAATTTATTATTGTGTGATTAACTCAATTCTATCTTTATCGCCGTTTTTTTTTCTCTCCTCTCTGAAAGTGCGATGGCGTTACTCTGGACCTCAGCAGCATCTCCTTGGAAGGCATTGCCATTCTCAACATTCCCAGCATGCACGGCGGCTCCAACCTCTGGGGAGAGAGCAAGAAAAGGAGGGGCAACCGCAAAGGAGGGAAAAAGGGCCAAGACAAAAGGACGCCGGTGCTCGACCCCAAAGAACTCATGTTTGCAGTTCAAGGTAGCGTTAACACGACAATGCATTCGATTGTTTTACAGGTGTTGGGCCGAGTCGTGCCCTGAATTATCTTATCATTAAACAGATCATTGCTTTTAAGCCACACTTACAGCGTATAGTATCTCAGCAACTGGGTGGTCAAGGCCAACCTCGATCTGTTATCAAAACACATTCTGTTGCCATTGTTTAAACCTTGAAGAAGCTTTCAAGTTGTACTATAACTAAAATGGATATATCCATTTTAGTTGCACCAGAACCCTCATGGTAAAGATGGAGCAAGTCGATCTACCTTCCAATCCTCGCCCGTGGTCATGGGCAGTGAACAAACCAATGAGATTGCAGATCCAATGGCTGAAATCAGTTTCCTCTGTGGGATGGCTGGGATAAGGCTTAGAGACTGGGCGAGGAGCTTGGACATCTGGAGGGAGCTTAGAGTAGAATCGAAAGGAACCAGCTGAGGTGGTTTAAGCATCTGATCAGGATGACTCCTGGGTGGTTTCCATTGGAGGTTTTCCAGGCACATCCAACTGGGAGGAGACTACAGGGTAGATACTGATGTGGTCTGGGAAGACCCTGGAAGTGTTGATGTTGGCTGGCTGGATGGATGGATGGATGGATGGATGGATGGATGGATGGATGGATGGATGGATGGATGGATGGATTGATAAGTGGATGGATGGATGGATGGATGGATGGATGGATGGATGGATATGGATAGATAGATGGATGGATGGATGGATGGATGGATGGATGGATATATGGATGGATATATGGAGGATGGATATGTAGATGGATGGATGGATGGATGGATGGATGGATGGATATGTGGGTGGATCATTGCTGTGCTTTATTTCCGTTTCATCAGCTTGGGTAGAGTTGCAGTTGAGTTTTTTTTGTTTTGTTTTGTTTTAGAATAGCTTCAAACCATCCCTCACTCGTTGCTCGTCTTCAGCTTTGATCCAGTGCAAGTAAAAGTGTCAATTTGCGAATCCATTCTCCAGCTCTCACTCTGGTCTAATGATGAGGACAGAGAGGCTTATTGTCTTTCAAGATTCTCCCAAGTGTCTCTTATTCATGAGCCCTAGCTTGTTCTGTACTGACTAAATTTAGGGATGTGTTTTCAGGAGGGAATTTCAAAGACTAGCCCAGGGCCTAACGGTTTAAACACAGACGATGTGTTTAACATTGTGTCAGGAATCTCGACACACGATGATGGAACCTGTGAGTCATCAGCAGCACTTTCAAAGTCCCGCATGCTGCAGTGTACAGTCGGTTTGTGCTACCAGAGAATAATGCTGTAAGTTAATAATGTCTGGCAGTATAGGAGGGTGTTTCTCCTAAAGCCCACATCACACACAGTCAGACTGTGTCCTTGCTCCTATCACATAGATCAAAGACTAAACTTTTGGCCAAACTTTTCCAGAGCGCATTAATATTTCACTGATGACAAGGTGAATCACAGCCAGCAGGTTTTGTTTGCAAAGAAGAGGTACAATCATGTCACTGTTTGGAACTGTCACTTGTGTATTAATGGTGTGTGCAGGCGCCAGTGGACAGGCTCAGTTAATAGGAGCGGACTGGGTGGGGTGTTGGGCATACCCCTGAATCCATTTACGTCAAAAGGAAGCCCATCAATGGGGAACGTGTGAATGAATGAGTCAGCTAGGGTAACTGGTGAAATGTTGTGAACCACTTAAACGACTTATCAGAAACCAGCAGTACAGTAAGTTTTCCAGTCCAAAGTGGAGCGAGGTACTGCATTCAGAATGTAGTTTTTTAAAAAGCACAAATATTCCATGTTGTGATAAAGGAGCAGATGTGAGTTTTACTGCTCAAACTAGTAGCGTGAGGGTCTGTCCTGCACTGAAGTATCACAACAAGTATTAGATCCATTACCATGAAATACTACTGAAGATGAATACCAACAACTGTCCTGTAGCTTCACAAACAGGTCAAATTCAGCTATAATTTATCCACCACTCTGTGCTCAGTTAACTCTTTTGGCAAATACATAATTACAGAAACACTTACAGGACGTTCTTATATCTCACAGTATTGTTTTCTTTTTCTTGTGATCCGTTCTATCCCTACTTTGGAGAAACGTTCCCCTTCCTAGCTCCCCCACTTCTAGTTGCTGTGTCCATCTCTGTTGCG
>NW_007578228.1:358964-373608 GCF_000690725.1 Stegastes partitus
TATGTTCCTGACATCTGATTAAAGAAGTAAGACAGAAGACTTCAAAAACGAGTCCACAAACTAATGATGGCGTCACAGTCAATACATCCACAACCTATATGTGAAACGTGTTGCTAACAGGATTTTATCTCAGCCTGAACTTAGGACTCCTTCTAAATTTATATTTATAGGTGTGGCGTTTTTTTGTATTTTATTCCTATCGTGTCTAACTGCTGCCTGCTCAGGTGTGCGCAGTATGTTTTCGGGTTTCCTGGTGGGATTGTGTGTTTGTACTCGTGGATGAAGTGGATGTTACAATCAGTGTCGGGCTTGAAACGTGACGAGTCGCTGAGGATCTCCAGACATGGCTGCCGGTGATCCCTTATGAGACTTCACTGGTCGGAACATGACTGCTGGAAAAACAGATCTCTGTGAAGCTGCCGATGAAGCTGTTTTTTTGTTTTTTTTTATTCCATTTTTTGTTTCCTTTGGAGCAGTTGCGCCTTCAAAGCTTGTTAGAATCTGTCAAATTAGTCCCTAATTCACAGGAGCAGCATTTATTGTACGTCTGATCAAAAAGCAAAAAAAATAAATGTTTCATGGTGTCGGAAAAGTGTTGTAAAGCATAGCGGGGACGACGGGGAAGAAGAAGAAAGGGGAAACACAGCTCAGTGGTAATAGAATCAACCCGAACAGAACCCAGCTGCATGTCGGGATGCGTCTAACTTCCCTAATGTAATGCTGCGACCGTCAGACGAAGGAGATAGTTGATCAATTCAAAGTCCAACCTCATGATGATGAACACTCCATTAATCCCTGAATAAAAAAATCAATCATTTTGGTGTTTGTGGTTTTAAAAAAAAAGAAAGAAAAAGAGGCCACAGTCTGAACCTGGGAAGGCACTTAGTGGGGAGTGTGTGTGCCACGACGTCTGCCCATTCGTGTCTGCCTGTGTATTGACGTGTGTGTTCGGCCTCCACCTGCACTGCATTTGTAAGAATAGATGCCCTTGTGGAAGGTGCCCTCAAGGTGAGCCGCCTAACTTGTCAGATCAAGAGAACAGCGTATTTAGAGGTAAACACGGGAGTGCATTAGCCCAGAGGGGGCAACGCAGAGCACCGATCAAACTGTTGGCTGGGATTATTGTGTGTGTGTGTGTGTGTGTGTGTGTGTGTGTGTGTGTGGGTGCATCTGTGTTTGGATGGGTGGCTGGTGGGTGGCTGGGGGATAAAAAAACCCTGACCTTTCGGGAGCTGTTAAATCGTCCCGCTGGTGACGCCAGGAGACAAGCCCCTCAGGTGGAAGGGAATGGCTGCAGAGTGAATTATTTAGAATGGGACTGAGGTTTTGCGGGGGTGGGGGGGGGGGTGGAGGAGGGGTTCATGTGTGTGGGTGGAGGGGTTGATGCTTGGGACTGATCCCCCGTGACAAGCCCCATGAAGCTTTCATTGGAGGATCGGCCTCCGCGCGCCCTCCCTCCTCCTCCTCCCGCCATCCCTCCTTAGTTTTACTTTCAGCTGATCGGCCGCTGGTCCTGGTGCTGCTCGGCTCCGTCACCGCCTGTGCTTTATTCCCCTGCTCTCACCCTGTCGCTCCACATGCGTCAGTGCAGCCACCGGCCTCGACAGGTAGTTGTTTGACAGTGACAAGGACGCCGTTTCTAATCCCACACTCTGACGGGAAGACATGGCTGCAGATTAAAGCCACAGAGCTGCTTCTGTGTGTCCCATATGGACGCAATTTTATTTTTAAAAAATATATGATGGTGTCCCTCTCTCTGCATCGCCACCTTCAGCATTTATCACAATTTCATCACCTGACTGAGGCACATAATGCTGATTGAAGGTGAGGTTTGGTTTATATTTGGCTGCTTATCTGGCGTGTTAATAATTCAGCCCGTCTCTTGCATAAACAGTCGGGGGGCTCCACTTTTCTCCCAGTTTATCTCTGGGAAGTAAACAAGATGGCTTTTTCTATATTTGGCAGGGTGGACTTTTTATTGTCTGTTCCAGGTGTTTCATTCGAACCTCTAATATGAGAAATAATGGCTGTCGATTCGACGCATTAATGGGAACTCACCAGTAAATCACGGTAGATGAAATCTGACTTTCATTCACGCGAGACCTTTTATTGAAATCCTGTGTTGTCTCCGTGTTAAAATAAATGAAAACGAGACAGCGTGAGATGAATAATAGAAACGCTGATATGCAGGCTCATTTTGAAATCAAGGTGCCACGTTAAAAAGCTTGTTATTCCCCCATTTTGTTTATTTTTTGGACAAATTAAGCAGTTATTTGTGTTGTTTTTGCTACTGAACTCTAACTATGGGCAGGGATGTGAGTTTCTTCTACTGTAAATTCTGAGTTACTTTTTTTTTAATGGGGTTTAAAAAGTCCAGAAATTATTTACAAAGCAGGAAACAAAAAAAAAACAAAAAAATCGTTCTCGTTCCCAGGGCGTCATAATACCGCCATTTCATCAAAGCGACGTCTCAGAGATACGCACGAGGTGTCCCCGGGCATCTGTGCCGTGACGCACAAGGTCTGCAACCGGGTCTGATGTGAACCCGCTCGCTGTAGCGTTCCACACTGAGAGCAAACACCTGGGAGACATACGGGAGTGTTTCCAGTTTGAAACAGGAGCGATGGTGGGACTTTGTGTCGCAGTGCTTTCACCCTGAGGCTTGTGTCCCACGTGGAAATGCTGTTTTTTTCGCTTAAAGATGAAAGCGTGGGTTAAAATGCACCCTGTCACAACATCAACTGCACGTTACAACGCAGACTTCTCAGGCTTCAGGGACTTCTGGTAAAGTTTATCCTGCACACTGGAAAAATGGACCCGACGAGGCACCTGTATTTGACACAATGGGATCGAGGCCCGACTAGAGAAGCATATATTTTGTTGTGTTTGTTTACAATCCACCGGTTGCACACACTCGCCCTGACCTGGTTAAAGTGGCAGACACGCTGCTGCAGCCTCTGTGTTCTTTTCCATAGCAAAGCCCTCTGGGGTATACTGGATCTCTGTAGCCCAGGGCAACAAGGAATCCCTATCACCGTGGTGACGCTGTCCATCATACGTGTCAGCACGGGCCTGTGTGAGCCGTTTGCATCGACGTGAGAAGTCACAATGAGGGGAGCAGCTTTAAAGCTCGGTGTCAGGAGGTCAACCTGCTGTGGACTGTATGTACACACACTCTTCCACCCCGACCCTGGAAAGCACTGCGCTCACTGTCCGGCGCTAAGATCGGGGCAGACGCATGTCCATCACCATGGTGACAGCTGGACACCACAGGTCGGCAACATCTCAGCACAACGGCCGCATCGCCCACGACACTCCTTCAGGAAACCAGCGCGACTCTCGCAATAAGCATGACAGCCACGGAGCAGCGTCGGTGACAGCGAGCTAACACGCTCGCACGCACCGAGTGCCTAAAAATGGGTCTTAGTTTCAATTAGAGTCTGCGTGCTCCCAACAGCGAGGCAGCAGCTTCTTAATTTGTGGAGGGACGAGTCGATGGAGAGTCGGAGGCAGAGCGGGCCGCTGAAACAGATGGGCCCTGCGTGACACTGGGCTTCCAGCAGGGGCAAAATCAATGCTCATAACTGAAAAACAGAAGAGAAATTAATAATTATATTATCACAAGATTGCTTTGCATTGCCGGTGCAATCTAATTAATAGCTGTTTTGTTTGTAGCTTGTTGCCTTTTTTCTTTTTTCTTTTCAAAGCTGTGAATGTTAAATGTTTCAGAAGCAGACGGCAGCGTGAGGAACATCACGTGTGTCTTGTTCTTTTATTCCTCCTCACCTGCTTCTCACTTCCTTCTTCTCTCCTTCCACACTTTCTGACTACATACATTTCATCCCTCATTTGTCTTCTCACTGCTTATGGAACTCTTTTCACCTCTCGCGTCTTTGTCTTTTATAAATACCAGCATTTAAAAGCAAGTTAAATGTTAGCTTAACCCTGACTTTTAAATCCTATAAACACGCCTGAATAAAAAAGACGTCCAATATGTGTTCATACGGGGACAGAATTCTACATTTTCATTATATTCAGAGCTGTTGCATGAACACGGGGCTCACACCGTAGCAGCATGTTTGCTTTATTGGACTTTCTGTTACTTTAAGGTGTGGTTTTGTGGTGTTTTTTTTTGTTGTTGTCTTAGACCTGTCTGACCAGCTCCTGGAGGTCGTAGGTCTGGAGGGAGCCATGGAGATGGGTCAGATCTACACCGGCTTAAAGAGCGCTGGGAGACGCCTGGCGCAGTGCTCCTCGGTGACCATCAGGTCAGTGTTGGCCGACTGTCTTCTGCAAGCATCTTTATGAAGTTGTTAAGTCAGCAAATGTAGTTGATATTTTAATTTTTGTCATTTTAAAAAGACTGGCACGTGTTAAAGGTGGAGTAAGCAAGTCTTATCTAGTATACGTTTGGTTAAATATCTTCTTACAGCTGTATGTTCTGTGTGTGTGCTCAGAACTAAATAACTCGCTGTCAGCAGTCTGTCTCCAGAAACTTTAAGGCTCCTTTTGCCTTGTTTGGTGCTTTTTATACACCAGAAGAGCACTTGATCATCATAAGAGTCAAAGTCATGGTTGAGCGTTTCCACTTTAAAGCCAACAGCGGTCTCAGAAACACAGATTCAGATGGATTTTATACGTAACACGCCCGAGGAGAGAATCCCCTTGACTTGCAGGGTGGTGCATTTCCATATGATTGTTCTGCAGAATTACTTTAATATTACAGCTTGTTTGAGTTGTAGGTGAGCTGGTGTGCTCAGTGCTCAATGAAAAGGGGAAAAGGAGGCAACAGTTAAATTAATGAGTTACGTCAGAGTTACGTTTTAAAATTGTAACTTTAATCTTTCATTTTTCATGTTCTCTTGTGTATCACCTGCAGAACCAGTAAATCTCTTCCCATGCAGATCGACGGTGAGCCCTGGATGCAGACTCCCTGCACTGTAAGTCGTTGCCGTAGATTATTCACCGTGCCTAAACATTTAGCAGTGACGTACTGTATACTGTAGGAATAGGAGGGGGGCGGCATCACACTGGGAATGCTTTGTATGTGGCACCTTTGACGACGCACATCATTATCTTTGTGTGTCTTTGGAGGTGTGATCTGTTGCACCTCTGACACCACGTAGCAGTGATGTGGTGGCGGCGCACTGGTACACGTTTACATTGATGCTGCTGTCAGGAGCTGCGTTCATTAAGTTTAAGTTTCATAGTAGCATGTTTTAGAACAGTTTCAGAAACAACCTTCGTCCATGTCTGTGAAGGTTCTCAGTCCTCCAGGTCATAGTTGTTCTCGTAGATTAATTAACTGGACCTGCTTGAGTTCCTTGAAGACGTTCCACCTCTCATCCAAGAGGCTTCATCAGCTCTGACTGACTAGTTGGGACGAGGGGGGAGGAGCAACAAACCCCCAACTGAAACCGAAACTCAGGTGTTAATGTCTCCTTAAGGATATCAGTATCTCCCAACTAGTCAGTCAGAGCTGATGAAGCCTCTTGGATGAGAGGTGAAACGTCTTCAAGGAACTCAAGCAGGTCCAGTTGCTACCATTAATCTACCAGAATAACCTTTGTCCACACTAACACAACTGTAAATGCACATCACATGTCTGGTATTGCACACTGGGCATGTTTAGACAAGTCTAAAGCTGCTAACCCTAAAACGATCTTCCCAAAAGGTCTGTTTTCAGGGACCTAAAGCTGCTTTTCTATGTGGACAAAAGGCCAAACAAAAAGCTACAGTCTTAAAAACAAACAAACTTTAAACAAACTATTACCAGCCACGCTTCACCTGAGCTCACTTGATTTAGAGCTCAAACTGTGACCGACACCTTTATCCTTCTCGGTAGAAGTGGCGTTTGGTGACCTCAGGTGATCGTAGTCGTAGATCCACCAAACAGGAGTCTAGCTAGAGACATCAAGATGAGCTCCATCCATCATCTACACACCTTAATCCTCACCAGGGTCATGGGGGGCGGAGTCTATCCCAGCTGACTCAGGGTTCACCTGGACAGGTAACCAGTCTATCACAGGGCTACACTTAGAGACAGACAACCAAGCACACTCACATTCACACCTACGGACAATTTACAATCACCAATTAACCTCAGCGTGTTTCTGGACTGTGTGGGAGGAAGCCGGAGAACCTGGAACATGGAGATTCCACGCAGAAAGATCCCGGTACCCCCACCGGGATGCGAACCGCCGACCTTCTTGCTGCAAGGCGACGGTGCTAACCAACTGCGCCACCTTGCAGCCCTCACTACAATCCTACAAAACAAAACCAAGCTCCTCCTGTTAAGCTTTGGTTAATTAAAACTTCATCATTCTGTTCTACTTTAGCTCCCATTCATTAATATCATTAGTGTCTAAATGTGCCAGATTTTAGTCAATGCCAGTTGATGCAATTAAGCTCAGAGGAAATACGTTTAAACATAAATCGAACAAACACATTTTCTAATAACAGATAGAATACAACAGTTCAGAAAGACGTGTGTCCAATGTATTCTTCTGTCCCTTGCATTTACTGCACACATTATCGCTTGGTCTTTATTGTGCAGTAATTTATGTTAACAAATCCCTGATGATGTCTTACTTCTTCTAATTTGCTTACCCTCTACATCTCCAACATGCACCTCCATAAGTGTTTGCTCTCTGTCCGAGTTGTTCCTTTTTTTTTTTTTTTTCAAAAACGAAGCTCTTCAGTTTGTGTTGATTACGGTTGTGTTTAGCTTTAATTAGAACGCCGCTGCAAATGAAGTGTCGCTGAGATTTACATATGGATCGCCCAGACGAAGCTAAGAAACCCGATGCATGACAAAAGAAGTAGCCTGCAAGTGCTCTTCTGTCTGCCGGCGCAACTCCGCCGAGCAAAGTTAGGGACACATAATCGTGCTGCGATGATTTCCACGGCAGGTTATTCATACTGTATGTCAGAGCTGGATTTGCATCACTCAACCTGTTAACTGCTTATAAAAACATCGCAGTTCAAATGGGATATTATTCCACTAATTATTAACAACAACAACTATGCAAATGCATCTCGGCTGCTCTGCATGCATAACATATTTAACACCATCAAACCATTTGCATTTTGAAGCGACGTACAACATGTGTCACTCTCTCCGATAACTAGGTCTGAAACAACTGCTAACAAACCAGAATTGCGGCTCTGTTTCCACATGTAAAATACCTCTTTGTTAAGGCTTAAACATAACACCCTCTGAGGTTTTTTTTTAAACGTGGATAACTTCTGATTACATTAAACACATTTATTTATTCTAATTGGTCTCTGTCGTAAAGTGATTTCTGACGGAGAGTCTTGGGCCATGTACTGCTTTTGTTTTGTTTTGTTTATTAGGATCGGCTAGTTTTAGCATTATTAGCATTGGCTGGGGTCCACACACATACGCACAGTCACAATTATGCACACAACAAACACAACAGCTCATCTCGTTAACTTCACAATTAAGTAAAATAAGGTGGAGAAACATGTCGTCATTCAGTACAACATACATTAAATCATACACAGGATTATAAATCCATCATTATTAATCTTGAACTCTTCATAATAAACATATAATCAGAATGACCTTAAATAACATATTTATCCTTCCTTGGGTTCTTCGACTTCGATTGAAATCCAAGAAAATAAGGCAAAAGTACATTTTACATCTTTTGCTCTCACCAGCATTACATTTTATTTTGAAAAACCATTTACTGCTTAAAGGTGCCATGTGCAGGATTTTGTACATAAATACAGCATTAATATAGCAGCAAACGTGGAATAATGGTCGCGTATGTGATGTAAAGAATGTGTTTAGTCGCAGGCAGTGATGTTTCAAAACCTAAAACCTGGTTATTGACGTCCACATGCAGACGTATAAACGGAGGATTCGCAGATCTTCACTTTGGTCAAAGGTTTTTGAAAGAATCATTTTTAATGCCGTAAATCTGCCTTTTCGTGTGGATGACAGGAAACATCGTAGAAAAGTATCTTTGCTTTGGGAGATACCTGCTACGTGTGGCCTAAGTGCACGATCCAAATACTCAGCAAAACTTTTCCATGTGGCAGGTTGCTGCTCGGAGGTTGTTGTTTGCAGAGAAAACGTTAACGTGCCGATAAGTGAAAGGGAAGGACAAAGCCGCCCGGAATGAGCGGCCGACGCCAGGCTTTTATTTTACCCACATTCTACATCCAGTGAGTCTGGTCCAACCATCACAGTGTCAGCATGGGTGGACGGTTGTGGCTTTTTGTTGGCCCTCGTGCACACAACAACCTTTCTGGTTGTAAATGAAAGTGAAGGAAGGAGGCGTGGTCGACTTTGTTTTGGCCCAAGATGCACACATAACCTTTAATGTTGCATCTTAAATATAGCCCTCAGTTACCTCCCAGATTAACTTTAGGTGTTCCTTCAGGTCCTCTTTTTGTGACCCGTGTCTTGGCTAGAAAGGTTATCACGTGTGTTGTAAGGTACATCAGAAACATTCAGTTCAATCACGTCGAAGAGCTCACAAAAGCTGGTAATTGCTGCAGAGTCAGAGTGCAAGTACAATAAATGGCAGCTTTTCTTTGAAGTGAACGTGGGCCTTTGAATGCAGATGGCAGCATTTCCCCTCCCCATTACTGCCTTCAGACTCTTAGCGTGACAGTATAATGATGTGCTTAATCTGACAACCCTTCATGGTTGATGTTTGTTCTTCCATCATTCTGCAATTTCAGCTTTCAAAAGAAATGGTGTCGCTGCTGGCAAACAGGATATTATCAGATATTCTAAAGCCCAAACGTTGCTGTAATCCACCGTAATATATGTTACCATTCATTATGGCAGCCACAAACCGCAGGGATCCTCAAAGTTTGTTGTATTAAGGACTTTCAAATATACATTTATAAGCAAAAAGACCCCACTTGACAAGAACCCATATGGACACAAGACCCATATGGGAGTTTTGTTGTTGCTGTTGTTGATGCATTGCTGAGTTAAACTCTGTGGGGAGATAGCTCTGGGTATAACGAACTGTGCCTAGAAGCTTCGTTATTTCACGAGGATGCGTTCTAGTGATTCAAATGAAAGGTAAAGAACTCAGTGGAACCCCTTCGAGAACCCCTGGAGGTACGTAGAGAACCATTGATTTACTCACTGTTCCCTGTTTCCAGTGGTGAGACAGTTGTTTACGTTGTCGAGTGGAACTTTTTATTTGGTTAGACCTCAGGAGAACATGAAGCTGCACCCAGTGAACAGTCTTACAGTTTCTCTGTCAATTGCTCTCTCAATTAACTTTTAGATAAATTGCGTTTCTGTTAGAAAACACCAAAGAGTCCCTCACCAGCAGCGACGTCTTTGTGTTCTCCAACAGTTCAGAGCTCAAAGACGTTCACCTCAGAATGATACCAGACAGAAGAAAAGCCTGCAGCTATTTCTCTCTTCAATTATCGTCTGTTCTGAAATCTGCTCTCTAATTAGAAATAATACAACAAAGCGGCAAATTTCACTTTACTTTAGCGTTAATGTGAGAAAGGGAGGAAGCTGAGTGGCCTTGAACAGCTGATTGGATTAAAGCAGCTGGTCGACTGGACCACAGTCCTGAAACTAGAGCCGGGTTCGGACGTCCACTCACCCACAGTACAGAGTCGACTGCATGAAGACTCACTGGGGGGACGATGGAAAACAGCTATTGGTGCATTTCGGACATTGCTTAAAGGTACATGATTATGCACCACATTATCACAGCTGTCACAAACTTCAGAACATCTGCACCACATCTGAGGCCGTAGACACCAACGCAAATCTGTGCACACATAACTTCCTTTACAACACACTTTGGCTGTGCTGTTTTCACCTACACATGCAGCAGCTACTCTACAGATACCAAGACATTAACTGTGAATCAGCCCAGCTCATGCAAAGCAGTCGAATGCATTAAAACAACAGTTTACAGCAGCAGTAGCCCGACTGTTGTTGTAGCTTGTATGCAAATATTTCATAAACAAGCTACTTAACAACATCGTTTAGTGACTAACGTCTTGAATATGGCTCCAGTAGGTGTTTAGTTCATAGTTTTTGAAATTCTGCGACTCAGGGAGACGAGCTGATGAGCCCCTAAACAGCTAGCCAGCTAACATTGGAGCTTAAATTGTCATGTTAGGAAGACGACTTGGGCTCGTTAGCACCGTCGCCTTGTAGCCAGAAGGTCACCGGTTCGCGTCCCGGTGAGGACACCCGCAATCTTTCTGCGTGGAGCCTCCATGTTCTCCCCGTGCAGCGTGGGTTCTCTCCGGGTTCTCCGGCTTCCTCCCACAGTCCAGAAACATGCTGAGGTTAATTGGTGATTGTAAATTGTCCGTAGGTGTGAATGTGAGTGTGCTTGGTTGTCTGTCTCTAAGTGTAGCCCTGTGATAGACTGGTTACCTGTCCAGGTGAACCTGCCTTCACCCTGAGTCAGCTGGGATAGACTCCAGCCCCCCATGACCCTAGTGAGGACTAGGGTGTAGAGATGATGGATGGATGGATGGATGGAAGACGACTTCATTACATCGCAGTTTGTCTACATTAAATATATTAACATTATATGTTACATATTCATCTTGTTGCTCCATCAGATGCAGGTCTGACGGTTCAGCTTCTGTAAACCACACTTTGCTGTGAGAGGGATCGAGCTGGAGAGCATGAGGGGTCGCAGGTGGATTCTCAAAATAAGGGCTTTATTTTATTCTTCTCCCCCGAATAATAGAGAAAAATCAATCAAGAAAAACAAGCACTGATATTGTGGGTTCATAAAAGAGCCAACTGACCCGACCTACCAAACAAAGAACAAAACGGGACACACACAGCGGCTGAGCAGTTACACACAATAGGTGCAAAATAAAACACCTGAACTTACTACACAGCAAACAAAAATGAGCTCAGCTAGTCAATATTACAAAGCATTTAAGAAATCCAGAAATATCCAAGCACCTGTCTTAAGTCAAATTAAATGCACCGTATATGTAAATTAAGTTAAAATAATATTTAGAAATGAGTGGATGGTGCTCAGCCCAGGATGTAGCTCCAGTACCCCGAAAACAGTCATGGGGGGAGTTGTTTGCATGCAGGGAGGAGAGCGTTATCAGTAAAATACCACTAAATGGCATGACTTATTACACAATGTGAATCTTTTGGCACTTGCTAGAAGTTGCTGTTGTTTCCTGTAGCCGTGAGAAATGTCTGATGGACATGATGGACGATGGTAAAGAAAACAAAAAGTGAACTTACCTCTCTGTGCCATTTAATTCTGTATTTCTTTGCTCAACAATGAACAACCCTGAGCTAAATCTCAACTCTTCTGTTCCAACTCCAGATTGAGATCGTCCACAAAAACCAGGCTCCCATGCTGATGGGCCAACCGCAAGGTCGGAGCTTCTTCTCCTCGGTCATCAGACGAACGCGCACCGAGAGCAAAGACTGATCCGTCGCCATCCGAGACCTTCGCGTCCTGACAAGCACCCGCGGAGTCAGCGGTCACAAGTTGATCATCGCTCGGCCCGTTGGCGAACGGGGTCTTTTGATGTCTGTTTGATAGCCCAGCGTACAGTAGCGAACTGTAGGTTCAGTGTGTGTCGCCTGCAGCATGGAGATGTCACCGAGAAGCCCTCATGTAATCCAGGATGAGGCGTGTTTAGCACTGACGCTTTGATCTGCGGTGTGTAGTGTAGTTTGGCTCCAAAAATACTGACGCTATTTCTGGAAGTCCACTTCTCTTTCTGTTTTCTAAAAAGTCTGTTTTTATTTTTCGCTGTCGTGCTCCGTGCCATGTGGAACGAACCCACAGATGAATGTGTTTTGTGATATGATGTATTTATTTATTTATTCATATTTTGCTGCTATTGATGTTTTCTAATGTTTTTTTTTTGGTATTTGCATACCCCTGATGCATGATGGACAGCGAGAGAGGCTGCTGCCGTCGGAACTGACATATCTGGAGTCTGCAGCTGATTTTTTCCCCCCCTTCAGTGTTTAGTAACGAAGTGAAGTTCCTTTGCTCAGCATTTCTTCTGCGCTTCACTCGTGAATGGCTTCAAGTAGTGCAAAGACAGAGAGCCGCGTTTTGCTTTCTTTAGCGGCTCCTGCGAGTCATCCTTTGTCGCGCTTTTGATCGGCCAGTGTTGCTGCTCCGTTGGTGGAAAGATTCGGAATGATTATTGATCGTTCATAAAAAATGCATGACACTCTTTGTTTTACGTCGCACGAGAGGTTTCCAGACGGTTTTACCGGTTTGTGAGCACACTTTGTGTTGCATGATTGACCGAGATCTGCTCCGACACTTACGGAAATTGATCACTTTTTGTTGAATCTACGGAGCTGCTCGGTTTCAACCATATCGTCCTTTATCTGTGAGGTGGCTGCGTTTTTAACGGGATCCTGTGTTTTGCGTACAGGTGCTCAGGTACTTCAGTGAAAAGGCAACAGGAAAAAGAGCTTCTGGTCTTCAATCAAACTGCATATTGGTACAGTGACACGCGGTCCGACCTCCTGCGGTCATTGATTTGTTCTGATGTCTGCTGTTGAGTGTTTACAGTCCGCTGCGCATACAAGCGTACGTTAACCGGTTAAAGTCTAAATACAAGATGACTATTGACGTATATATAGTACGAGCGTGATTTAAAGAATCAATACGGAAAATCAATGCCATCGAATAAGTATAACTCAGAAGCGTTTTACAGCACTCAAGTGTGCCGTCGATGAAATAATTCATAGTGGAGCTTCTGGAAAACGTTATTAAAACGCTTCGTATGAGCGTCCTTTTACAGATTATGGTATCGTCGGTGGTGACTTTATTTTATTCAGTCACACCAAAAACACACTTAAATTTTTTGGGGGGGATTTATTACAGACCTACCAGCACTTGATAAATGCATTGTTTATAACCAGAAATGCTCTTCTGCATGTTTTCTGAGAATAACTTTAGGCTTGACTGTTTTAGTCTTTAAAAGTGCCATACGCCAGTCGAGACCGAGGTCCGCCGAGTCTCCCATCTCTTCTCTTTTGCTTTGTACGGTGCAGCGTTTGTACAGTGAGGTTGTATTTTTGTACACAGTCTTATTTATTTTTCTGCTTCCTGCTTCACTCTAGAACTCACACCATGTTGTTCTTGCCTATAAAAAAAACAAAAAACAAATTATGCCTGCCAGTGTTGACTGAGAAAAGTGATGGAAACGAT
The DNA here is from genome assembly GCF_000690725.1 of Stegastes partitus. NCBI lineage: Eukaryota > Metazoa > Chordata > Actinopteri > Pomacentridae > Stegastes > Stegastes partitus. Next base: position 372,158 of record NW_007578228.1, read on the forward strand.
TAAAATAAAAAAAAAAAAAAACCAAAGCGTTTTGTTGGTGTTCTGGTGCGTCTTTGACCGTAAAGTTGATTTCACACGATGTCTGCAGAATGACCAGAACAGAAGGTATTCTGACTCGGATGTGCTCGAACATTATTTTTCATTTTCATGTCAATGCCAGCAGCAGTTTGCAGCTCTTCAGTTTGTCGACGGTTCAACCTGCAAGTTAGAGCTGAAGTCAACGTTTTTCCAACTCTGGTTCTCAAGATTATGATTGATTTGAGACGGACACACGTCATAGTGTTGTATTACAGCTGAAGCTTAAGTTCTCCTCATTCTGTGTGTTAGGAAATATAAACTGTGATGATATTACAGGCGCGACACCAGACTCAACCAAAACCAAAGCTGAAGTGCAAAAAGCTGCAGTTCCTCGAATGTCCACTAGAGGCTCCACAACCAAGTCAGCCCCCGATGTTAAAACGTTCAGTTTTACAACAGAAATGCATACGTTTAGAGCCTTGTACAAGAAACTGTTCTGATCCCTATAGCTAGTTTCCTTGCTCAGGACCACGGTACAGGGGTTTAATTTGTGTTTCACTTACTTATTTAAATTGTGTTAAGAGTTAAAGCGATGCCGGTGTGGACGCTTTCAGAAACAGATGGAACGTTTGCACGACCTGCCTCAACTCAGTTTTTTCGAAACTGAATTTAAGCGTCAAGCTAAGGCCTTGTTTCAGTTAAATAAAATCCACGTAGCGTTGGTTATGTAGCACCGTGCTGCTAAGATAACCAGAGATTCCTACTAATTTACACGTTTGCTTATTTTAACACCTGTCAGTTGCTGCACGTTTGCTGTTCATCCACAGAAAGGAAGTGAGTCCAATTAACAAATTAGCTCTTTTATGTAATGAAAACTGACCGAAATGCCAAAACTCACATTAACAAGCTTTAACCTGCTGCTAGTTTTCCGTAAATTGAAAACATGACACAAAAGGAGAGGCCATGCTAAATAAGATCTAAACCGTAATTTAAGCCGATTGAAATTTACGTGACACGATGAACCCGTCCTGACAAAGATCCACGGCTCCTCTTTTTGGTGATTACTGTTTTAGCCAAATGAGTACAAACCAAACACTGATTTGTAGAGTTCATCTGAAAAGCTCTGTGGTATGGTCCGGAGTGGCACTTGGTTTTTCAGTGTTAGATGGGTGGACGCCCGCACTTGACCTGCGTTTCTTCGTCTTCGGGGGTGTTCAGCAGGAGTGACACAGTGCTTCACTTCACATCCACTTCACCTGCCTGGTAAGGGAACCCTGCCTGGATCCAAGATGGCACCAGCGTGACCACGACTGACTTCCGATACGTCCGCCTTTCAGTCAAGCGTTTGAAGTGGAGGTAAAGTTCCCTTTTAGGGATTCATCCTACAACTGTGCTGTAGTGTCGCTGCAGGTATAACTTTGTTGATTGTTGTA
>NW_007578228.1:374612-405058 GCF_000690725.1 Stegastes partitus
ATGTTTGCCTGATGTCCACCGTTACCTGCTCCATTTTCATATTTCAAGTTTGCTTGGGACTTTTTTGAGGACTTCTTAGTGGTTTTTAAGCCCTGATAGCAGCAGAGGAAATGTACGATGACAAGAAAAGACAAATTAAATGTACGTATTTCAGTATACTTATTGAGGAGAACGTCCCAGGTGAACTCTTGAAGAGGAAAAGGAGGAAACACAACAGGATGAATTCATTTCTTGCTGCTGTCACAGCTGTAAGTATTGCTAGTTCTCAGGTCAACTTTAGGTAAACTGCTGTCTTATATTGTTTTAATTAGTGTTTTTACGGAAAGCAATTCTCATTTTGCTGCTCAGGATTATAGTTTAAATAAGGCTGCATCATATATTTAAACTCACTGGGTCCAGCGTACAGAATACTGACACCAGAATTATTCTGCTTTTTAGGAAATAAATCACTTCCCAGTCGACGGCAGACGTCTCTGTGTTTATGTGAATTACCTGCACTGCTACTGATTCCCGGCAGAACGTTACCTCGCTAGCGTAGCATTCAGCGCATTAGCTGTCCAACAGGCCATCCTGAGTGAGTTCCACTGGTTAGCTTAGCATAAAGTTAGCATCCCGGCGGTTGCTCATGGGACGAAATAACGACACTCAGTAAGGAAAACTGACATTAATGCCAATATGTCATTCTGAATTGTAACTGTAACTGTGGAAATTAATATCTCGCAATAAAGTGTCAGTTACAGGAAACAACGTTTTAGATGCATGACCCCTAATTAACCTTCACTAGCCTTAGCATTCATAGCATTAGACACACGTCCACCACGATGCTCACAGGTCTGCTCAGCTCATGTTCAGATCTTTCTAATGTTCTCACAACACCCACATAAAGAGCAGATTCTTAGCAGGCAGAGAGGACATGAGGAGAGCAGAGCTCCCACGTTCACTGCTAACAGACCTGATAAAGCTCATCCACAACACTGGACTGTTCATTATATCATAATGCACATGATTCTGTTCTGATCCCTCATCTATGAGACGCAACGACACCAAAAAAGTTTCAGAAAACAAAGCAGCGTAACACATAAACTCTTATACAGTCCTGTGAAGAAGAAAAAAAAGTTGATTAAAGTTAATTTCATGGGATTTTTTCATATCTTTAAACGGCTGTAGACGAGTGGCTGGCTGTGGGGGCTTGTCCTGCTTCATGTGTGTCTGGAGGTTTCTGGAAGCCCTCCTCGGCTGACCTGGGCTTTACTTCCAGGTCAGTGGCTTCTGCAGGTCCTCGGCTCCTCCAACAATGTATCCCTTACAGCAGAGGAAGGAGCTGGCGCTTCAGCCGGTCCCTCTGGAGGCGCTTCAAAACACCGTTACCATGGACACAAACTTGACCGGGAGAGGAGTGAGTGGTGTGTTTGTGTGTACACACACACTGTATGCGAGGAAACCGAGAGGGAGTGTGTGTGTGTGTGTGAGGGAGAGAGAGGGAGAGGAGGGGGAGTGCAGGTGCAGTCTGCGTGTGTGTGTGTGTGTGTGTGTGTGTGTGTGTGTTTAAGTGTAAATGTAAAAGCAGCAGAAATCCCGCTAAACTTTGGTGCGCCATTCCCGCTCCTCATGAACAACTCCAAACGTTGAGATAAGCGCGTGCTCGTGTTGTCAGTGACTTGTCTCGTGCCCTGAAGCCGTGCGTGATTGACTGCCAGCAATCTGATCCAGTGAAAGACATTGACAACCAATAGGAAGCGGAGTGCGGCTTGTTTCCATGGGAGGCCCCGGGAGGCGATGCCAAGCGGCTCGAAAGCAGCGCAGCGAGCGGGGAAAGGCGCAGGCTGCAGCCGGGACCGCGGACACTGTGCAGCCGCTCCGTGGCGCTCCGCACGCGGATGAAGTCTCGGGGTAAGTGCGCGTGGTTTTCCGTACTTCCTCCGCTTTATAAGTTTATTAGATGGCGGAGAGCCGTCCGGTGCGCCCTCTAGCTCGGCGCGCTTCTCGTTACGCACCGAATGACCAGATTGGCAACTTAACTTTGCAGCATCGCCGGAGGCGGCGTCGCTCATTTCGGACTCGGAGCCGCACGAGGCGGTTTCTGACCTGCGTGTCAGTGAATCAGACACATAAGAAGCTGCCATTCATGCTCTGCTTGTCTCTGCTTTCTCTTCTCTCTGTGTGGCTGTTTGAAGGGTGACGGGACGGGACAGACTGCAGATTGGCCGCCAGTTGAAGCCACCACGGTGCAGAATGGATGGATTTCACGACCAGCAAGTGCCTTACTGTAACTCCAAAGTGAGTGATCACTGCTTCAAAAACAAAAAAAACCAAAGTGAATGAGCTGATGATGCACTCCTCCTTGTCTTCATCCAGCTACTCTCTTAATGAAGATGTTTAATCCTAGTTTGTCTCTTCCACAGCATCATTTCTAATGTTGTTTCTGATTGTGGATTCTCCCCTTTAATTCCTTCTATTTGTTCTGATCCCATCTCTGTCTTTCTCTCTGCTGCTGCCAAGACTCATTCCTCCCTCAGGGACCATTTAGGTTTCCTCTAATCATCAAAGATAAACAGCTAAACAAGGTGCCCACTACTTTACACAGTCTTACTGGTTATGCACCGTGTTACAACTCGTTAATTACGTCTGATATGTGAAGCACAGGCCCCCTCTGCATGTGTCAAGCTTTGCAAGTGTGTGAGGCATCAATGAGTGGCTCCTCCAGGCTCTTTTCATTCGCTATTTCACTTGCACATGTGCTGCAGCCAACAACAGAATCACTGCGAGGAAAAGAGAGAGAGAGCAAAAAAAAAAAAATTGATCTGTTTTTTTTTTTTTTTTTAGAAGCTGCAAGAAAAGGCAACGAGCTGCGAGAGGCCAGCAAATGACAGAAAGAGAAAATTCATTAAGTGTCAAGCTTTGCAAGTGTGTGAGGCATCAATGAGTGGCTCCTCCAGGCTCTTTTCATTCGCTATTTCACTTGCACATGTGCTGCAGCCAACAANTTTTTTTTTTTTTCAGAAGCTGCAAGAAAAGGCAACGAGCTGCGAGAGGCCAGCAAATGACAGAAAGAGAAAATTCATTAAGTCCGACCTGGCTCTGGACACTGAAGGTAGGCGCAGGACAGAGGGAGAAGTTAATTTCACGGCTCCTAAACATTTAGCAAAATTCAATTGGTTTGCGGCCACCTGCGCTGCTAACTACAGAATCTCAATTACAACACGGCGGCCTGTGATGATTCTCACAAGCCTCTGTCAGTGGTCAGACACACAAATTGACTTGTTATTAGCTGCACACATGCCCACTGAGCTCCAATGGCATATCAGCCAGCCATAATGAAGCAACTTGTTTCTGATGCTTCTCCTGGGCTTTGACTGTGTTTCTTTCTTTTTTTTTTTTTTTAAACTGCCTTCAAACCGGCTTTCTCTGCTTTGGTTTTTCCCTTTCAGAGCTCTTCCAGGACCTCAGTCAGCTGCAGGAGACTTGGCTGGCAGAAGGTGAGTGCTTTAAATCTCGAGCAAAAAAAAAAAGAAAAAAAAAGGAGGAGAGATGGGTAAAAATGGATAGGTTGTGAGGGGGGAAAAAAGCAGCCTGGAGTTACATGCCTAGTGTCGCAGTCCAATTAAAAGCCTGTGTGGAAGAGGCACCTTGTGTGTCATGCATACATTAGAGACTGTGAGCGAGGGGTCTTGAGGGAGACCGAGGAGGCTCTACCCAGAGAGTGTCATCACAAATTACCAGGAGAAGGCTCTCCGACGCTCACTGTCTCTTCTGCTTTTGGCAGGAGCTAACGCGCTGCACGCCAGCCGCCGCCGCCGCCGCCACTACCTCCACCTCCACCAGAGCTGTGCTGTAGCCCACCAGCTCCCTCTTTCTCTCTCTCTCTCTCTCTCTCTCTCTCTCTCTCACTCACCCTCTCTCTCCCTCTCTCTCTCTCTCTTTGCTTCCTCTCAGCACACCTCTCTATCTTCTACAGCTGTACCATCACCTTGTCTTCTTCAATTTCATTTCTTGGCGGCAAAAAAAAAAAAAAAATGGATCTATAATTCTTTTTTCTCTCGCAAACTTCCCAAACACCAGTCTCAATTTTTATTTTTATTTTTAATATATATATCTATCCAATTTCTTTGCTTTTTCATTTTTTTTTTTTTTTTTTTTCCTCTAATGGCAAGACTTGCTCATTGTGGTCTAACTGAGACGTGATGCTTCAGGATTTAAGTGCGAGCGTCCTCTTTCCACCGTGTCTGCAGCACCGAAGTTTTGGTCAGTGGTGAATGTTGTTCGTCCTCGCTGTGGTTTTCATGTGCATGTGTGCATGTTGGACTTGTGCATTTGCATCTCGCCGGGATGCCACTTACTTAAATGCTGCATGCGATGTGAAAGTTAGCAGAAGAGTTAGAAAATGTAGAATTTTCCAGCTGAAACGTTTTGGTGTTTATTCGAAGCAGTATTTGTCTCTTTACATGAGACTGTGGAGCTGCTTTGACGATTGCTTGGAAAGTTTTTTTTTGCATGTGTGCAAATCTGAAAAGTAAAAACAAACTGCCGGCGTTTTGTCTTTAAAAAAAAAGAGAGAGATTTGTCAGTTACTTTTGTAATAGCAGATCTTTGGTTTATGCATAAGAAGAAAATATTTAATATATGAGTGTGTGTTAATTTGTAAAATTAAATTCAAGTGAAGACGGGATTGTTTAGAAAAATCTAGTAAAAAAATAATACAGCTGGTGTTAGGGGTGTCATTTAATGTTTAAATTTAAATTTAAATTTCAATAAATAGAAAATATGAGGACAGAAATGCATGCACTGTAGTGACCACTGTTACTGTGTTTTTTAATTTGTGCCCAACAAGTCAATTAGTGAATTTAGTTTATTTTTTTTATTACACGTTTGCAGGAATAAAATCCTGCCCTGCTTGAGGATATATCTTCTTTTTTTTAAACAGCGTTGTGAAGCCATAATTCTAGACGTAAAGCAGAACTCTAAAGTGTGCAATATAATTGAATCAACTTTAATACTTTATTCTAACAAAAGGATGGAGTCGTAATACATCCACTGGAAAAGTGTCGAGAGAAATTTTGGCTCGCGCAGCCGAAAAAGACTCAATCATTTATGGGCTCCATCTATTCTTTAACACATTTGAGAACGCTCGCAGTGCAATCCAAAGCTTTTTTTTTTTCTTCTTTAAAAAAAAAAAAAAAAAAAAGAGACGTATTCTTTGAAAACCGATATCGGAGGAGTTGAGCCGAGTGCGAGCAGCGGCGAGGTGAGACGAGGCGTCGCGCCGCCGCACACCCACCGCGGGGTGTGTAAAAAGAATAAGACACGATTTTAATATTTCAGTATCCAAAGTGAGAAAAGAGACAGCGGGCTGATAAGAGGTATTACTGTTAAGGATTACGGTTCTGCCTGTCATGGATCAATGTGATGATGTACGCTTCAAGATTGTAGATTTAATGAATGACTTCCTGTCCATTAGGATGAAAAGGAATACCTTCCCATTTCTGAGATTTATTAGTTCAGGTAATTGGAACAAGAGGAGGAATTATAGCCACGGACTGAATTTCCGACTCCTAAGACCGAGAGGTTGAAGGTTCGTCATGTGACAGGCAAATGTTTGACCCCTCAGACCACCACCACCACCTCCTCTTCCTCCTCCTCCTCCTCCTCCTCCTCCTCCTCCACTCTGAGTTAAATCCTTTACAGATCTGTGGCTTTAACTGCGTTTTTCTTTGTTGGCACGACGTGAAATTCAGCTGCAGACGATTTGTGTTGGAAATCAGCAGGCAAAATGCAAAAAATTTGTTTAAAAGTCAGCCTGAGAAAACTCCTGTGATGGTCTCAGGCCTTCTGTTTACAACCTTTACAACTTCTCCCTCTTTTTTTTTTTTTAATCCTTCCTCCTTTTTCCCTTCTGTCCTTCTCCCCCCACCTTTTTTTTTTTTTTGTGAATGGCGGCAGATTTCCAGCTCTGCCGTTCTCCCCAGGAGTTTGTTGCAGAGATCAGCTGGCTCATTCACAGACTGAGGCCGGTGACTCATCCATCCTCTACTTCCTTTCTGGACACTGAGACATTGCTGCTTTCTGTTTTTTGTTTTTTTTTCTGTTGTTGTTGTTGGTTTTTTCCATTTCTCCTCTCTGAGCTCTGTTCTCTAAAGTTTTATTTTGCTTCCTGAGTTCTGCTGATTTCAGGATGTTGAGGGTTTTTTTTATTGGAAAATGCAAATTATTAGAGTTTGAGTTGTCACAGAGCGACTTTCCTTAATAGTTATTTATCTGCTGCGTGCCATTCAGATGTTCCTGATATGGGCCTGTAAGGCAGCAAAGGTCTCATTATGTCCTGGTTGTTTTCCTCTAACAGGAATTCAACGGGGCTAAATTGTGTTCAAAAGAAGTGCATGAAATAGAGCGCCGACAGCTCCGACTACACCAGAAGCCAGACTGAAATGACTGGAGCGTCTTTGTTTGACATTCTGGGAAAATGTGGAGCAATTTCTCCTCTTGATCTGTTAATTGTTTACTCTCCTCAATTCACACCTCTGCTGAAGAGAAAAACATCCCTGACCACATCAAGAGGGACAAAAATGGAAAATCGGTAATTTTTTTTTTCTTTTCTTTCTTTTCTTTTTTTTTTAAATCTCTCGACATGTCGAGGCTCGTTACTGATCCTGTGATAATGAGGATCCACCTCATTGTCTGTATAAATAGACGTGCTAATGACACTTTTAAATCTGTCTCTTTTTCTTTTTTTTTTTTTTTGGTGCCTTTCGCTTGAGAGACTCCGACCTGACGGACACAGAGAACTGTCACCGAGTGTAAATATGTGTGATATAAATATGTACATGCCTAATTGGAGCCGGAGTGGTGCAGGCTTCATTATTTTAGCATTAGCCTGAGTGCAGGGGCGTTTGAAGCGCAGGTGAAGCGTTGCAAGGTTTGGAACAGACCTAACTCGGTAGGTACAGGTGGATTCACCAGTAGGGAAGAAGCCAATTAGATCCTGTTAACAATGGGTGTTTGGCTGCTGGCAAGGAGAGAACACCGAGGCCGCCGAGCAGTCAATGGACAAGGCGACCTCAGGAAGTGGAATTAGGAGGTAGACGGTCACCCAAAGCAAAAATGTTTTCTCCCTCTCAGGCTGAAGTTTGTTGGAAAATGTTTGTAGTTTTAGTAAACTGTGGAAAACACATCGGTCCAAGCTGCTCAAGGTTATTTAGTGTCCTCGTTTTATATTATCCTGGTTGTTTTTCTTTTCCTGTCACTGAGTCGTACAAGTCGGATTTAATCATCAGCAAAACAGATTAAATTCAGATCTGGTTTGGTTTTTTTTGAGGGTTGAGCGACTGTAACAGGTTAAATCATGTAGGACATCAGTGAAGTCAAAACTGTTTCAATTGAAATGATCATGATTTTTATTATTATTTTTATTTTTTTAATAACTTCAGATCATCGCCACGACTCTGAGGATGTTAAAAAACACACACGTGTGTGCCAGAGGAAAAAAAGCAAACCTGCCTGATTTCTTAAAAAATCAACCTATTTGTTGGGAGGCTGGGAGAGGCCAGACGATGATCCCAGGAGACTGCTTGTTCAGCGGGGAAACTGTTGGGCTGTGATCTGGTGCTGCGTTGTCCATCAACATCACAAACAATCATCCCCTTTCTTCTTCTTCTTCTTCTTCTTCTCTGCTCCTGTCTTTAGCTCAAGTTCCCGACAATGACGAGCAGTTCGTTCCAGACTTCCAGACTGAAAACTGTGAGTAAGAGTCGCTTCTCTCTCTCCTGTGTGTGTGTGTTCATGTGTGTGTTTATGTGTGTGCGAACATCTGTGCTGTTTTTTTCCGCTCGTCCCAACTGGTGTGTTTGTACTCGTGGAAAGTGTCGGCGTGTGTTTTTCCGTGTGTGTCGGCCGCCTCACCTTTGCGCTCTCTGGAGAGCTGCAGCAGTCTAGTGGGTCTGCAGACAGGTGCGTGGCGGGGGGTTATCTCCCTGCCGTCGCTCCGTCTTTCCCCTCGTCGCTCGCCAACCTCTTCGCTGCCGCCGCTGAGATGTTGTTGCTCTGCGACTTATTTGCATAAGGAGACATCAAAATATTGCGGCTGATTTGTTTTCAGGCGGTTGAAGTGATATTTTTAACTCCAGCTAGTCCAAACTGCTGTCAACTGATGGCTGTTTTGAATTTTTTAAAATAAAATCTGTTTTTAAAAAAAGTGCTCCTCCTTGACCTTTTTCCTCGAAGTGCTTTTTTGTGCACAGCCATGCAGTGTGGTTTCCTAAATCAGGCCGTGTAATATTAGTCACTACTACATCTATCCCTGGCTGGCCTTCTTGTACGCTCCCCCCCACCACCACCACCACCGCCAACCTTCACTGGGGATTTTACAGCATGAAAGCAAGCCTGGATTTGTTGTTTGTTTTCTCTTTCTCTACATATTTTATCCCCTGTTTCTAAGAATACTTCCTTTAAAAGTTCCAAAAAACACCCTCTAATGTCTGACACGAGCCGCCTTTGTGTGAAGAGGATGCGGCGGCTGGTCGCTCTTCACCTGGTTGCGCACGGTGGCTGCACACGGGGACTGGTGACTTGGCACGGGCCGCTTCTGGAGGAAGTAGTGCCAAGGTGGGGACAGAAATTGAGTGAGTGGAGCTCAGTGGGACCCGGAGCGAGCACATGTCTTTCGGAGGAGCCAAAAAGGCACATGAAACTGTGAGAAACAACACCGAAACTGCATGTCCACACCCTGCGTCTTCCCTACGTCCTCTACGCCCTTTAACCTGGAAACCAAAAGGCAGGAGTTAGACTCGGAGCTGGAACAAAGAGGTCTGATGTTTACAGGCTTCGTTTCAGTGGCGGCAGATGTAACGTTTGGGTAAAAACTAAACTGGGACGGATCTGGCATCGAGCGAAGTCACAGCCCTTTTAACCCCACGTGACCCAGATCACAGCCTGAAATCACTGAGCAGGTTCCTGGTGCTTTTCTAGATTAAAAACCAGAGGGGTCGCCTACATTGAAATGCAGGTTTGACTGGCCAAAAAAATACTATAGGGAAAAAATAATTACACTACTTTTATGGAGCCTTTTATTTTAATCAGATTTTTTTGCTGTTGTTCCTTGAAACCTGGACTGTTCAAAAAAAATGATCTCACTTAAATCAACTGAATATTTCACTTCATCCAGTTCCAGCTTGGTGTTTATTGTCCAGAGCAGTACAGCAATGACCTCAAAACAATCCAAATGTGCCTCATCCTGCCCCTAAAATCCAAGATGGAGGAGGCGGTGTGGCGTTGAGTGGAGAACCAGAGGTCACCAAGACTGTCCCGTTGTCCTTCAGAGGTAGCCGGGGTGGGTGGCCATGGTGGCAGGAGACTGCTGACCATCTGAATTGTCCTGTTGGCAAACCTGCAGCAGACTGGAGAGGCACTAACAGATGGCGGGAGGGTGAGGGCACCGTGGTTGGGCGCTTGAGCAGGCATCCCAGCCGGCAGCTCTCCCATATGGGTTTCACCGGGCCGAGAGATGGCGAGATAGAGAAGGAGGCGAAGGTGGAGGGAGATGCGAGGAGAAGTTAAAGAGAGGAGAGGAAGACGGCGGAGCTGACGGAGGTTTCAAAGACCTCGACGATGAACTGATGCTGCACAGAGTCATGTGTGTGTGAAATACAGCAGCTTGTTTATCTGGGAGGTAAAGAGTAAAATAAAAAAGCACTGGGTGGCATTTTCCTGCATTACGATCAACGTGGGGAATGTTTATCTCGCGTCAATCCCACACACACACTATAATTTGGCTATAAATACCCGCCAGAGCGCTACATGTGTCTTATTCCGCAGCTGAAAATAGTCCCGCGTTGGAGCAGCTTAAATGCCAAATCTGCAGCTGAAAAAAAAAAAGCGTAATTTTTTGAGAAATGTTTGCTAAGAACTGATTTGGGGAAAAAAAAGAAAACTAAGCTTTATATATATTGTGTTTAGTTTAAATTAATTCACTTGTGGTCCGCTGCCAGTAAACAAGCTGTAAATTTATTTGGTTTAAAAATAGCCAAACTAAACTGGCCTTGACCGTAAAGATCGTAGCATCGTTAGCATTAGCCAAAATGTGTCCTATTGTGCTGTTTGCTATCTGTGCTAGCTACCTGCTAGCAAGAGCAAACTGTAAAATAAGATGTAATGAAATGTTCTGAGAGGAGTTTTTCTAGTGTTATTTTTTAGAAAACTAAACCAAATATAATATAAGAAAACCTTAAAATTCAGTTTTCATATCTGTAATATGTAGTTTAGTCCGTTTTAATATAACGTTTAAATGTTATTTGAAGCCGAAGGAGAGGAGAAAGGAAAAAAAGAAATCAGGCGTGCTATAGGTTTAAAAATCATACGAGGAAACCAGTTTTTAAATTCCTGTCCCCTCGCTGTGGTTTGGTGTTTTCACGGCCTCGGATTCGTCGCCTCCTCTCCGTGGCTGTTTCCCTCAATGTCAACTTCGCACTCTCCGTCTACACGGCGCCGAAGCAGCATGTGAGCGGCCTCGAAGCGAAAGTGTCCTCAGGCTGCAGGAGGAGGAGGAGAAGGAGAAATTTCTTTGTCTCGAAACTCCAACACAGATGCTTACCATTAGCATAACTTAGCAGGGAATGATGAAGGAGTAGAGGAGGTGTAAAATGAGGCCACACGTTGCCGGCACATCCGAGCCTCCGTCATTTAACAGCAGAGGCGAGCACCTACAGTAGGTGAAAATGGAATGGAAGGTTTTTCGCCGTTGCCAAAAGACCTGTATTTTTTTATGAATGGACTGGAGAAATATCTGCCAAACGTAGGCTCTGGTTCTGCCAAAATGCACAATTTGTACCTCAGAGTAAACAACAGTTGGGGCCAAGAGATCCTTGATAGTGAAAGGATTGGCAAACAAATTGCAGCTAAAATGAAATTATTAGAAGCAGGGGTTGCGGGAACATTTTGAAAAATTGAAATCTTGAACATTGCTTTCACGAAAGACAAAAAAAAAAAAAAAGATTTTTCAATATTTAAAGCAAAGATTTCTATTTAATCCGTCCCGCAAAGACCAAATAAAATTGCTGAATGTTAAAGTCATTCGCACAGAAAAGAAAAAAAAACAAACATTTGCATTCGAAATAGAGCCAGTAATTGTTCTAACTGCTTCTTCTTTTAAACACCCTACCATCTCGGGTAATCAATATGTAGATAATGAGAGCAATCAAGCAGTGATGGGCATGACATTCTGGACTAAAAAGGAAGTCTCTGTTTTAGTCAGAGGCAATGCCCTCGCTATTGATTTGTGTACCTTGGCACCCCGCTGACGAAATCTATTGTGACATTTCCATTTCTAATTTAAGACCCAGTGCTGCGGCACATGTGAAGCCATTGTTAATGGCTGATGTGGCGTTTGCAGCTGAACGCCGTGTTACTGCAGACGTGGTTTTAATTTTTATATCCAAACTGAATAACTCAGACGCTCAGGAAGGAAAGAAATATAGTTTAGCGTGAGGTGAGTCGGAGGAGTCAGAAGCTCTAAAGTCAGAAAAACAGATTCATGTGTGTTTGTTGTCGCTGGTAATTAACGTGACGCTGATGGTGATCTGGAGAGGCGAAGCTAAGGTATTGTTTTGACTTCATAAGCTCTTAACAAGGCTCCGCAATGCCAGCGTCGTCAAAGGTCTCCCCTCAGGAAATGTCTCTTTGACCTCCGATCGATGACCTGGAAAGGTCAGGCCCCCAGCGAGGGCTGCGAACAACCCCTGAGCTTTGTCGTGCCGGGCCCGTGTGGCCCGTCCCCCAGGGGCTCGGCTGTGCGTCAGATGGGGGTGTTGGCAGATCGACCCCTGCTCGTACGGCAGCTGTCAGTCAGCCGTGAGAAAACTCCCCAAAACATCCTCCTCTCTCAGCTCCCAGCAGCCTCGCAGACCTTCCTGACCGTGAAAGAAAAATATTCCCAAACCGCAGATTTGAGTCTCTTCGGTCATCGAATTTCTAAATGTTTGCACTCAAACTGGACCGAAAGTCGATGCACTTCCTTTCTCCGTTGGTGATTTCTGGTCACTTTGTTTTTAGCCCAGGAACAGGCCACCTCTCAGTCAGATACCCCCCCGCCCCGGCCCCGGCCCCTGCCCCGGCCCCGGCTGGCCCTCTCCCCCGTTTGACAGAGCGCTGTGGGACGGCTGCTTTGTGTGCAGCGGCGGTGAGACGGCGATCGGCGAGGCAACCTGAGCCTGACTTCATTCTGACTGACTGGGTTTTCGTCAGAAGCGCAGTCAATTGGATTAGCGTTGATCATGACTCAAGATGATGGGATGTTAATCAGGACTGATCAGGCACTTAACAGCCTCTCAGATGCACCGGGCTCGCCGTGGGGCCATAGGCAGCGAGCGCAGGCCCCCCTTCAGATCAATGAGCCCTGTTGTTGTCGTCTGGAGCGTATTGACAGCCAGCTGAAAGCAGATAAAGCATTTAGAGGAGCTCGCCGCACACCCAGTTTTATGATTGTCATATTTCACTAACAGGGTCCCCGTCAGGAAAAAGGCCGAACAAATGAGATTTGAAGTGAGTTGTTTGTGTAAGTGATGGTCTGAGATGTCAAATCGTTTGGCAGACGGATGCTGGGAAAAGCGAGTCTTTTTTAATTTATCCGTCACAGATTCACATAATCAGTCGTGGTTTGGTGAACGTTCACGCTGATATGGAACGGCTGGTTTCAGATTTGGGGAAAGCTGCTGCTCGTAGTTTTGTTTTTGGATAATGTCCAACAGGTTCATGAGAGAAGCAGCAAAATACATCAGCTTCCTTCCTGATTTATGTGAATTAAGGATTTATTTGTCCACTGATTGTATAAATGCTGCAAACAAGAAACTACCATCAGAAAGCTATTTGCAGCTGCCTGTCAGCGTCTAAACGCTCGTCTTCTTCCTCCCCTCTCCTAGTGGCTTTCCACGGACTGCAGCTGAAGATCAAGAGGGAGCTGCACAGCCCGTGTTCAGAGCTGAGCTCCAACTGCAGTCAGGAGCGGCCCTTCAAGCTCCAGTATGGAGAGAAGTGTCCGTACAGCATCAGGTGGGGCCATCGCACGGCGCCGGCATAAACCAGTAGTATGAATGACGCTGCAGCAACATTGAAAAGAAGCTGCAAGAACTGCTATTTGGTTCCTTCCCTTTAACTGGCAGCAATAATGAAACTATTGATAGTAAATTAGTGAAAAAACTATCTGCATATTTTTTATTACTTGCCAATTGTTCAACATTATATATTTTTATTAAGCTGAACATTACTTTGCAGACTCTTGCTCAACTTTTAGCGTCGATAGGTCTCCAGTGTCCAGCTCTGTGCATCACTCAGTCACCATCGACAATCAGATGCACCAAAAAAAACCAAACTTGCTGTTGATGTTATTTGATATTAATCAGAAGCACCTTCACGTGTACGGTGGTGCGAGCGTCTCCTTTTGCTCCCTTTAATGAGCGGGTCCTTGGGATGCGGGTGTTGCTTAGTTACACTGAGCTGATTTGATTTGTGCGGCGTGGCGCCCGGTGCCACTCGCATGCTGCTATAATGACGCCGTACGCTGACAGTTTGTGATTCATTTGCTCATCTGGTGACATCTGCTCAGACGGAGAACAGAAAAGGCAATCGTTTATGGCAGAGCTTGCTTTACATCAAAAGTCTGGCGTGGTGTGATGTTTATATCCACTGAAACAAGCCAGCACACTGCTAAGGTGGCCTTTAAAAAGAAAAATAAATTCAGCAGTTGAATACAGCAACCGTTCACATCCCTCTAATCTAATTAAAACTAGTTCTAATGGGCCTTCTGTTTGACAGGTTGCCAATTCAAAGTTTCTGCTCTCAAGTAAAGAGTAAAGATCACGGGAACAAATGTTTAGTTTGGCAAAGACACGCGTGTTTAGATTCAGACGTGTAGCTTCAAAACACCCCACAGGTCACATGATTCCAGTTTGACTCTGGTCTCTCGCTTCCAGTGCCTACGAGCAGAAGCAGCCCACAGGAATGAAGCCCTCCAGCCCAGTGACGCCCCCCTGTAGCACCCCCGTGTCCCCCCTCCATCATGGCTCACCCACGGCAGCCCCGACACCCAAACCAGACCGGACCTACGCCCACATACCGCCCTCGCAGCCTCTCCCCGACAACGCCTACTCCATGGACCACAGGTAGCGCAGCCTGCAGCCTTTTTTTACATTTACATCACATTTACATGCGGGGCTTTTAGCTGGCGGTTGTGCCACATTAGAATAAGGTCGCAGCGGCAGACGCACATGTGGGTTTTAGTTACCGGAGAATCCCATTGGTCGGGTGAGTCCTCAGTGGGCGGGGCCAAGAAACGTGTCGTACAGATTCACTGATCTGAGAGCAGCTGCTTCAGTACTGGAACTAAGAAACTTTTTTTTTCCTTTTAATTTACAAGCTGAAAAAAATAAAAATAAAAATAGCAGCACACCTTTTCACACTCTCTACTCATGCCTCCTTTAATATCAGAGATCACCAATTATCACCAGTTGTCAGAGCTGACATTCAGCTGTTCGCTCGTTATCAGCTTCATTTGCTTTGAACAAAACTTAATAAAATAATTTTAGAGAGTGTTTAAAATGCTCTTTTTGGACTCTGAGGCGGCCACTTCCCTGTTTGTCGTCACGGCTGCGTTCTGGAGCGTCTGATTGGCTGCAGGTCACTAGCACTAGCCTGTCGACACTTCAGAAGTCAAAAAGCTAAAAAGTTTGTGTAAATTTTAGCACCAAGATTTTTAATTTTTTCTGTAAATGTCTATCGGCTCCTGTTATTGGCTGTCTTGATTGCTGCTAATTATAATCAGCCTTAAATAAAAACCCCTAATAGTCGATTTAATATCTAATAAGGTTTGATCATTCGAGGTAATTTGTCGGATCAGAGGTCCACCTACAAGCTGTCAGAGCTGAGAGGTTCTTCAATTAGTCAACCAGGTGATGTAACGAGTTAATCAGGTCGTCCCAGATGTTTTTAGGTCCGGCTTCTGTTTCTGTTTCTGTTTTGTGGTCCTATGATAATAATAAATGACAAAAAAGGAGGATTCAAGTCATGTTTAAAAGTGAAATTCTGTCACTGCAAACAGGATTAAGCTAAACGACGTCAGGTGTGTGTGTGTGTGTGTGTGTGTGTAACGAACACGCTGACTCTGCCTCAGATTTCGACGTCAGCTCTCGGAGCCCTGCCACTCGTTTCCCTCCCCGCCGACGATGGCTCGGGACGGCCGGCCCATCTACCACAGGCAGATGTCCGAGCCCAGCATCCCCTTCCCTCCTCAGGGCTTCAAGCAGGAGTACCCCGACCCCCTCTTCGAGCACCCGGCCATGATGGGAGCGCCGCTTCCCCACGCCTACCCCGCCGGCATGATGATCAAGCAGGAGCCGAGGGACTTCACCTACGACTCAGGTGAGAGGAGAAGTTTGTGGGTGTTAAGCTGCTCCGAGAAGTTAAAGAGCCGAGAAGCGATGGCAGCCTTTTCTTTTTTTTTTTTTTTCCTTTTGCTACCAGAGCATTATAATTTCAGGAATGGAAGAAGACATGGTAGGAGGGGGTGGCGCTTATTAAGTTTGCCCATTATTAGGGCAGGGGATCTGGTTGGGCCGGGTGTCTGCGCCGTTCGCCATTTCCTGTGGTGCTCTAATAGAAAAGAGGGGGGCCTAGGCTTGGTCGCGGTCCAGAATCTGAGCCTCCCACGCTTATCCGCTCCCTTCGGTCAGAGAGGAAAGGGACCTAATCATCAACCCGAGGCCTCTGTAGCGCCCGAGGCTACACGAGGACATGAATGGACGTTCACCGGACTGCTGGGTTCATTCACAAGGCGACAGCGAGGACTCTGGAGGAGGGTCTGTGTGAGCAGTCAGGGGGAAAAGCAACTAAAGAAAAAGACACACTCTCTGTTACGCTTTGTGTTCCTAACGGCAGCAGTTTTTCGTCACCGAAACGCCACACAACCGTGCTTTTTGGGTGTTTTCTCACTTTGCATTGGCAGGTTTACTTTGGCATAGACGTGTTTGCAGAGTTTCACATCGGCGTGGCTTCTCAATTAACACCAGCAGAAGATTTCAGGAAGAAAAAAGTAGATTTCGGTGTAAAACCACAGCCTATTTTTTGACAATTATTCTCTCCTGTCTAAAATCAGTCCAATGTGCATGCTGCTAATTGATCCAAAATCAGAAGATGTTTTGTTTTCAGTGATATAAACCTGAGAAAAACGCAGCCAGTGAACACAGTGAAGGATAAAGCTGAATAAAAAGATCATAAATAAATAGAGAAATGTATATTTGGTTAATCGTGCCAAGAGGTCCTGCCGGCGTTGTTGCTGCGCCTCCGAGACGGAGCATCAGAGTGAATTTATTAGCCGTCACGGTGGAGCATGTTGACTGGAGCAGGCCTGTTGGAAAGGATGGGAGGGGAGCTGGTAATTTCATTAGCAGCAATTTCCTCCACAAGCCCATTACTTTGATGAAGCTCAGAGAAATGTTTATGGGCCTAAATGACGGGCCTCAGTCTGTTTATTGAACATTCACTTTGTAACCTGTTTGGTCGTTTCTGATGGCGCGTGTTGTGGGAGGTTCGGTACACGGACGGTAAAACGGGCGGGTCAATCGGACGGTGTGGGAACTGGTGGAGGATGGTTGGACTGTCATCACCGAATAGGCAAGAAATAAACACCAAAAGAACTGATTTTCATGTTAAATGATGAGAGGGAAGGAATTCCAGGTGAAGGTTTGATGTCGTCTTGAATCCACGAAGGAAAGAAAGAATAAATAGACGCACTGAAGATGTTGTGAAGCCAGATATTGGGCTGAACAATTAGTCAAAATCACAACATGCACATCACAGGAGCTGCATTTTCTACGTAAATGTGCCACAAAACACTGTCGTAAATGAAGCATTTCGGTGCCACAGAGACGCCTACGAGTCGTATCCTGTGATGTTTTTTTTGCATATCGTTTATCCTCGAGCCGCGATCAGAGGCTCCTTCCATATTATGCACGTTTTATTTTAATGCAGTCACGATTAAAAATGGATGACATGAGAGGAAACAGTCGAAAAAAGAAATTAAACATTAGGTTTTTTTTGCATTTTTGTGCCTTTACTGACAGAGATGGTGCAGCGAGACCTGCTGCTCAGGGCCCATGTGGTCTGTGCAGCTGATTCACATCGAACGGCGTCACAGACTCACAACTCTACAGGTGTGATGTTGAATCAGTTTGTCCAGCTGAGCTCCACCCACTTATAGCAAATGACTCTCTCACGTTAAATAACTCGGTGAACGATGGTGTGTTTGGATTGGATGCAGCCTGAGTTCTCTTTACGACGACTTTCTAGTTGTGTCGCGGTGAGAAACCAACACCTGCAGGTCCGTTTAGTTTTGATCCGAAAAAAGCTCCAACCCTTGGAATCATGAAGAACCTTCCGTGGTGTCGGCTCGTGTTTTCACGCGAGCGCCGTGTTCCGTTGGGTAGTAAATCTCGCTCTGAGTGGAGCCGCCCGCGGTGCGTATTAGCGGCGTGATGCAGCGAGCTCGCCCGTGGCTGGGAGCCATTGCAATGCCGACGCTGGAGGGCATTTTCTTTAATCAGAGCCAGTGGTGCATTGAGTGAACAGGCTCTGACTGCTCTCAGATAACTGAGATAGTGTTCTTAATGCTGCCTTCGGGCCCTTTAACACCCACTCTCGTTCTCGCCTGGCTTTCAGCAGAAGTGCCTAGCTGCCATTCTGTCTACTTACGGCAAGACGGCTATCTGGCTCACGCTAACAGGACTGAAGGTACCGGCGATGATACCACTGCATGCTGTGATTGTGCACTTACAGGTTTTTTCCTGAACGTTGCATCAAACGCTCCTTCTCGTTCTCCAGGTTGTATGTTTGATAAAGTGGCGAGACACTTCTACGACGACACCTGCGTGGTGCCGGAGAAGGCCGAAGGTGAGTCGCCCCCCGAGAGGCTTTTAATTCCAATGAAAACTAGTCACAGCGTCGTGATCTTTAACCGCCTCACAACAAGCTTTTGTTCTGCGTCCTGTAGGCGACATCAAGCAGGAGTCGGGCCTGTACCGCGAGGGCCCGTCGTACCAGCGCCGAGGCTCGCTGCAGCTCTGGCAGTTCCTCGTGGCTCTGCTGGACGACCCGTCCAACTCCCACTTCATCGCCTGGACCGGCCGCGGCATGGAGTTCAAACTCATCGAGCCAGAGGAGGTGAGAGGCTCAGAAATACAAAGTTAGAAAAGCAGCTCCAGTAACGCAAGTGTTGATTTTGTCTGTTTCATGTCATTATTGATTAAATATTTGAGGGTTTTGGTTTGTTGATCAGACAAAATTAGCCTCTTAGGACTTGTTTTGGTACTTTTTTCATTTATATTTTTGTGTTTTATACACTTAAATTACTTAATGAGCATAAAGGCAAATTGATTGATTGATTATGATTGAAATAATCGCTAGTTCCTGCTCTAAATCCTCCCAGTTCCAGCTGAATATATGGACGTTCAGTGTGCCAGAGCTAAATTTCAAATCAAAATCCGACATTGTAAAAGAACAGCGTCTGAGGAGGAACGCTCTCGAGTCTGTTTTTTAACATTTATTTTGCATCGGGCCACGTCTGACCATCTGACCCTCGCGGCTTCGCCCCTGCTAAATATTTCACAGGACATATTCCTAAAAATAAAACCCATGTTGGCGGTTGGGCCTTTTGAAATGGAACAGAGGCCGGTTCTGTGTGCGCCCACATCACACACAGTGGGCCTCAGTCACTGTTGCTCGCTGCTGGAGGGGGGAGGAGGAGGAGGATGGAGGGAGGAGGTGGAGGAGGAGGATGGGGGAGTGCAGAGGGGAGGAGGGCCTGGCAGTGGTCCACGCAGCCCCATGGCGTCTAGAGGCTCAGGCCAGCTGCAGCTGACAGGGGGGCCCATTCATGCCATCAGGTGACCGAGCGCGCTCGCCTCGGGACGCCGCGGACACACGTTAGCTTCTGCCTCGGCGGCGGGCAGGTGTAGCGACGGCTACGGGGAGATCCACCGAGTGGGGGAAGAGGATCATATGGGGCGAGGGAGAGGAGAAGCCGAAAGAGAGAGAGAGAGCGGTGGGTTTGGACGGCGAGGCCGGGTGGTGGGTGGTCTGGTAGACAGGTGCTGCAACATCTGCTGCCTCCTCCGCTGGGTGTGTGACAAGCTCCTAATGAACACATCCCTGGTCAGGTCTGCTCACGCTGGACGCACTCTAATTACCGTTATTAGGAGAATATGGATAAGTTTGTTTAACGTTTCAGCTGCCGCGGGGACATCAGGCCCAGCGTTTGTCTGTCTGTCTGCTCACCGGCTCTGTGCTGTCTGTGTGTGAAGGTGGCGCGTCGGTGGGGGATCCAGAAGAACCGGCCGGCCATGAACTACGACAAGCTCAGCAGATCGTTGCGCTACTACTACGAGAAGGGAATCATGCAAAAGGTAAAGAAAAAAAAAGAAAGAAAATGCAGATAATGTGGTGCAAAGAGAACGAAGCGGCTCCAGGAATCAGCTGCTCTTTGCTGCCGTTTGCACGTTCTGAAAACGAGGAGCTGCGAGTTTTGACACACATTAAATGAGCTGATTGACACCACCTGCATTAGAGCAGCATCAGGTGTGAACTCCCCTCCCCCCTCCACCCACCAGTAGCTTATAAAAGGAGGAGGAGGAGCAGAAGTGGTGGAGCTGCTGAAGAGTTAGAACCCTGTTTGTGTTGTGGACGTTATTTCCTTTAACTTTTTTGTTGTTGGGTTTTCTGAGGGATCTGTTGTTGATGTGGTCTTTTACTCCCATCACAGCAGCTGCTTTCGTAAATTAGCAATTTCAATTAAAGAGTCACTGGGGGTCAAAACATACACACCAGTCATTAGTAGCTACGTTAGCTCCATTAGATAGTTGCAGAATTTACTCTAGTCTTGCTTCACCTGAAAGCCTTTTTTGTGGACTGACTTTAAATATGATTCAAGGCCTTTATTGGTCACAAACACACTGATAGCTGGTGCAACGCGCAGTGAAATGCTTTGTGCACCCGTTCCACACCGAAACAATATTAAAAAGATGAATAAGAATATATACGGAGAGACAACGGGAAGAAAAACAAGCAGAAATAAATAAATCTCATTTTAATAAGCCAGTGTTCACCAGTTGATAAGATGAGGACACATCATGGTGAACGCTGTGCAAAAACATAAATAAAAACTATTTTAAAAAGCTGCAACGGTGCCGGAGCAGGTACGACGGCGCCATCTTGGATTCTGAGGTTGATAAAATGGTGTTTGTTCAGGAAAATGAGACCTTTTGGTTCAGATGGAGGGTTTGAGGACACAAGCCTGTAACACCACCTTGAATGTAAAAACCCTCCGTCGTCCCCGCAGGTGGCCGGCGAGAGATACGTGTACAAGTTCGTGTGCGACCCCGAGGCCTTGTTCTCCATGGCGTTCCCCGACAATCAGCGGCCGGTGCTGAAGACGGACATGGAGCGGCAGATCAACGAGGAGGACACGGTGCCGCTGTCGCACTTTGACGAGAACATGGCCTACGTACAGGACGGGCCCTACTGCCAGCCGCACCCCTACAGCGAGGGCTACGTTTATTAACGTCAGCCCCACGACACGCACTCCGACACCTCCACGCCGCCCCGCTCCTCCTCATCCTCCTCCTCCTCTTCCTCCTCCTCCTCCCCCCTCCAGACACCTGAGACTGTCATGTCCTCTAATTCACAGTCGCTCCGGGAATAAGACTGAACATGCGGCGGAGCTCCCCTTCCCTCTTCCTGCCTCATATAAACACACACATCCTCCTCTTTTTTTTTTTGTTGTTTTTTCTTTGCTCTTGTCTTTCTGACGTCCGAGCCGCGCAGCAGAACGGAGAGAGTGCACTTTATGGACAGGAACAGCTATGTGGTTGGCTTTCTACCCTTCTTTATGTTTGTACATTAATGTGGGAATCATTCTGCTTTTTGTTGTTGTTTTAAATTCTTCTGATTCTGAGCATGTGCCGGCCTGGTGAGACTGGACTCAGCGCCTCGTTCACGGTCCAGGGGAACTTCCTAAACTCCTGCAAAAGACACAAATGGAAGGATGATCTGTTTTTTTGTTTGTTTGTTTGTCCTTTAGTTTGTCCTCAATCAACCATCCTGTACTGGAAACGTATTGTAACGATACTTTTATGGTGAAGTGACATGATTATAGAAAAAAAAAAAAAGAAGTAATGTGATAATAAAAAGAAACCTTTAGCTCTCAGTAAAGAACCGCCTCGCCACCGGTCTGAACACAGCACCTCCGTCCGTCCGTCCGTCGATGATCTCCCCCCGTCGTCCAATCAGACTTTAGATCTCATCACGTAGGTGTTTTCGCTGTAACTACATAAACTGCACTGGATCATCCCCTCAAGAAAAAATAAAAAACAAACACACGGTGGGTTGGGAGACATGAGACTTTGGCACACGAGGATGCACCGAGGAGATGGATGGATGTAAAAAAATCCTCTTTTGTTTTTTGTTTTTCTCTGCATCACACGTGACCGACTCGTGTTTCGGAGAATCGATGAAGCTTCAGGCTGCTGTAAAAATAACTCCTTCACTGTAAACAGCAGGTTCAGAGCAGCAGCAGTTTGTTTTTTTTTTCAACGAACAGATGAAGTGTATGTACAGTTCAAGTCCATCCAGGATAACGTTTGCATCCCCAGAATAAATTGAAAAAAAAAAAAAAAAATACAATTGATTTCATTGGCATAGACAATAAAAAAAAAAAAAAAAAAAAAAAAAAAAGGAAAACTTAAAATCTAATTTTCCCTTCTTCTGTTTTGTTTCTTCTGTTTTGTTCCAGGTGAACATGAGGTGTATATTTTTGCTTCAAAACTGTTGCTTTGCCATTAATAGGTTGCTTTTTTTTTTTTTTTTTATAATTATTTAGAGGTTTATAATGTGATGAATTAAAAAAAAAAACAAAGAAAAAAAAACATGTTATATCAAAATGTTCCATTGTATAATCAGGTAAATGCACATTTTGTTGCTGCTTCAAATTCTACGTGTATTTTCTAGTCTTTAAAAAAAAAAAAGAAGAAGTGTGGCAGCTATGGCCTGCTATTCTGGATTTCTCTCTCTCTCTTTTTTTTTTTCAATTTTATTTTTTGTTATTTTCATTTTTTGTTTAATTTAAGCATTAAAGAAAGAATCTGGTCTGTCTGAGTTTTGTTCTCGAGGCTCACGTGTGTGGGATGGGATTGGCAATAGGAAAAAATTCTGTAATAAAATAGCTCTGAAAAACAAACTCATGACCACTTTTCACATGTTTGAACTGATCGTGACGGAAAAGGTTCGTTGCTCAGAGGTTTCTCGGCAGATTTATGTGTTGCCTGCAAATGATATAAAAGGAAAAAAAAACACTTTTATGGTAATTTTCACGCCCGGACTTATCGTTCATCACGTCTTTTTTTGACAGAAAAGAGTTTTAGGTGATAGATTTACATACTGGAAATGTGTGTGTGTGTGTGAAGACTAATAGATTATAGACTCTTGTCAATTTCCAACTTGCAGAGAAAACTCCCAACCGCAAAGTATTTAACCAAAGTGACACCTGAGGAAAAATCAATGGCTAATTTAAGACGGCGCCTTTTTTTTTTTTCCATGTAGGTGAATTGTTTCTGTCCTTTAGTTTTTTCACACAAGACTGGCAGTAATGAAAAAAAAAAAAGGCAGCAACACTCCCTTAAAGTTATTATTTCCTTCTGCAAAGTGTCACTATTGCTAAAAAAATCAATGACTAATTTAAGGAAGCATTGTTTAATTGGTTCCACTGATGGGAAAAATGAAAACGGATGTGTAAGTAATGAAAAAACACTACTTGCCTTAATTTGTCAGAGCAGGTTACAAGCCAACCCTATTACGGTCCCCACTCTTGGGTTTTTTTTATTGATCGTCTGCAGCGCGCGGGGGGAATTGCCCTTAACTTTAAACACCTGATTGCTTCCCCGAGGATATTTAGCAGCATCTAATCCGAATTTGATGAATGACGCTTCTAATTTGGGTTTTCCCTTTTCAAATCCGTAAACTGAGAGCATTATGATAAAAAGCAGGAACAGGCACATTTTTTTTACGATCACCTCTACTGATTTGTCTTAGATGTCCTCTCTGGGTTTGATGATTATTTCCGGTCAGTACAGTGGATTTTAGGTATTTTCAGGCCAGCAGAATAATTATTTCAACACCAGAAAGAGAAAAATGTTGCTGTGGAAAGTGGAAATGTACTGAGGTTCTTATTCACTTTCCTGGTAGTTTTGCAGGAGCGTTTACACTTTTAGCCACTTCGTAGATTATAAATTTAAAAAACCTGCAATAAGGATTTAAAACATGATGCAGTAAATTAAACAACAACAGTTTTATTTTTTTGGGCAATTTACCTGCACAGTAACTACTTTATATTTTAAGTTGCTGATTTACTCGAGTAAATAAAAGTTTCTCGTTAGATATCAGTTTTTTTACACCATGCCGGTGTAATGCTTGAGGTCCACACAGGAAAAGACGACATCGCCGTCGTTTTAAAGTCCCGTGAACGCTCCTGCACCACCAGCTTCCCTCTCGGAGGCTCCATGTGGTTTGACTTTTTGCTGTTCAAATGAACTTCACGGTTACAGCGCCGGACACAAATGACTGCGGTTTATTCAAACTCACATCATTGAAATCTCATGCAAACACGCCGCCGCTTTAAATACGTGGTGAGCTTTCCCCCCACGTCAGCGGCGAGTTTCAGTGTCTTCCACACGTATGTACGCATGTATGTATGTGAGGAGTCTGAAGGTCACGAGCAGGATTACTTGTCTTACACCTCTTAAAGGCGTTGTGTCACTGAGGCTGAAAATCACCATGCAAATCCTGTTATCTGGCCCCAGCTCAGGGAATCGGGGCCTCAGCTATCAACATATTCACCATTTATGGACATATGCTTTACATCCTGTGCCACCGGCCAAACCCTCCCCTCCTCCGCTGCACTACCGGCTAATATTCTGTGTATCTGAACTGTGAATTGTGGTCCTCCCCCACTGCAACAAACAGATGGCCGCTCGATCTTGAGTCATCACAAACCCATTACGAGGCCGACTTGTCCTCGGCCAGGCCGCCTTGATTCGTGCCCGATGGCTCTCGCAAGTGTTTGCTCAGGCTCTTAAGTCATCCTCGGGCTTCGTGACACGCTGTGTTTGCTCAGGTTAAATGGCTTGTGTTGCCCACGGAGTCCCCTGATTGGCTGTGACACGGCGGTGTTTGACAAGTGAAATGACACCGAGCGGCCCCCGTCGCAGCAAATGTGTTTGGCTGTTTGAAACAAGTTGGCTTTTAATACAGTGTGTTTACACACCAAAAAGCCCTAAGTGTGTTTCTATCTGTGTTGCCAGGGTCTATCAGTGGCCAGGCCAGTGAGCATAAATCATTCAGAGGTAATTCAGAGGAACAACAGAGGCTCTAAGAGGAAAAAGCAGGGAAATTATAAAGCCGCTATAATGGAGGCGCCTATTACAGCCGCCGGTCCGGTTTAAGGCTGCCGCAGAAATGGTTTGACAATCTGGAGGCTCTATTTGGGCAACATCTGCCCAGAATCACCGCCGCTAAACACATCTCAACAACTTCCCAAAACATCCCCAATTTTCTTCAGAAGTCCCAAAGTCGACATTTTCTCATTTCTTTTCCCGTCCATTACAGAACCTGCTGCCGTGTGCTGCAGGACTCGCACCGGGTCGTGGTTTCTTCCAGCAGGTCGGATCAAAGGTGCGCCGACTGCTGAAGCAAGCACGGCCGCCGTCCAATTTAACGGGGATGCTGTTGTTGTTTTTTAGGAGGTTTACGGCAACACCGCCGGTTCCTCGCTCATTACGCTGTCTTGTTGATCATCTTCCTGCTCCGGAGCAGATGAAACACAAAAGCTGCCCCCCCCACCCCGCCCCACCTGCCCCACCTCCCCAACACAAAGACTGTGACAGTAATAAATAGCCTCCGTGATCCAGGTTTAGAAAGCTGTGAAATTGGATATTGAGATGCTCTCCGGAGCTGCGGGTCGGGAGTAGTTTCAGACTAGACTGTGGGAATCGACTAATCCGATCACCGGGAATGTAAGATGGGCTAATCGCCTGACGGGCCGGGTCTCTGGTGCCCACGGGGCATTGGTGGTGGGGAATTGATGCCGTGCTCTTTTTCAATGGGGATTTATCAGTTCTTTAGTTTCACCGGGACTCGTGAAAGCGCTTTTATGTCTTTTGTTTGTCAAAATGTTGGTGCATTTGATGGGCAATTAAATGCTATTGTGTAACGCAATCTGTCCAGTTCATGACCTGCACGGCGGCGGCGGCGGAGAAACGAGGAACGAGCAGCGTTTTTATCCTCATGTTTTTGTTTCGTTGGACCGTTTACATTGACACAGCTTCTCATAAAATCATTCTGACAAAAATGAGCCAAACTGCATCGCCGTTAACATGAAGCTGTTTTAAATTCCCTTCCTTCATTAGTGCGATTAATCCTCACCGTGGACCAGCACCGTTCTCCTGCAGTCGCTCTGTACCTACAGACACCTGAGGCGAGGCCGAGGCAGGAAGTCGCCCCGTTCACGCCAAGTAGCCGCACTTCATGTCCTCCTTTTCCCGCGACTTTAGAAAGACGTTTGTTTGCTTTGATGGGAGCGTGATGAAACCTAATGAAAGCTGTAATCTTAATAAACATGAGAGCTCAGCGTGCGGCTACTTTGCTTTAATGAAAAATTGAATGTTGGCCACTGTTGATCATATTTCTTTTGTTTGCATTTACAGGCAGTAAATTTCCCAATATCGTGTGATCAAAGTAACACTGAAGCATTTTAGCTGCACAAAACCAGCGTTTTTTTAGCGGTGTATGCAGGTGTTTTACCTCAGAAGCCACATTTTCACAGACTGTAAGTAGTAAAACTGGACAAAGACGATGGTTTAAAGTGGAGAGTTTCAGGAAAAAGACACCAAGAGAGGAGATGTCGGATGTGAAAAATAGTTTTCCTGCTAAAAACATGTTTTGTTCTAAAAAGGTTTTTTCTTACAACACTCAAACCCTTCATTTAAACCGTCTCCATGACATATAAGTGATTATTAAGATCTAGAGGGGATGTTCAACTTGTTGTTCTGATACACAGCGGTCACTGAGGGACCAGGTTTACACTAGACTACATGATCCAGAATCCAGCATTTGATCCACTCAGGCTCTCAGTGAAACTTTCCTCTATTGTGTCCGAGAGGTGATTTTTTTTTTTCCCCCCTCCAGTAATCTGGAGGATGTTCCAGCTCTGTACCAAACATCAGCCATCAGTGACTCGGGTCTAAAAATATCGGCACTGGCAGCTTCCTCCAAAACCCCCAAACGGAGCCCCTAACTCGGCCGCCGCCGCCCTGGGCCTGGCACGCCACCCGTCTCTTCACCTTCCACAATGTCGTTTGATCTCGGCGACGCTGTCAACGCCGCGGATCAGCCTCACGACAGACCTTGTAGCCACAGCCACCCAGCGAGGTGGCCAACCATCTGTCACCGGGGCCCGGAGACCTTGGGCGGCAAAGAGGGCCCAACCCCCTCCATCCACCCTTCGCCCCCCTCCCAGGGCCCATTAGCTCTCCCTAATGCAGCTCAGCGTAGCTCCAAGAGGGCCCCTAACAGGCACAAAATGGACTGCTACTTATCCTCCTTAATTCCCAAATGAGTTCTCTTTAGGCGTATACATAATTCATCTCTCCGAGTCACTTGCGGGCGCCTTTCACCCGTTTAGCAAATAATCGGGTTTGTTTTTCTGTTGCGCGACAGTTTCAGGTGCGCAAATCTGATGGCGGTAAACCATACGGAGAGATTAATCTCGGTGGAAAGAGTGTGAAATACGGATACAAAAGAGAGGTGGGAGGGATAAAAGAAAAAAAACAGATGAGTCTGGATTTCAGAGTCATGCAATGAGACTTAAATAGCAAGCAAGGAGCCTGGAAAAGTATACTAATGTAGTCAGATGAAGATAGATATTACGGGGGGTAAATTTAGACCACCTCACATTCATAATACCTAATGCCCTTTAAATAGGCTTAAGAGGAGGACTAGAAATAGGCTCTGATAATTAATTATTTTCAGTAGATTTCTCCTCCTTGCTTTCCTTTCCACGGGCGTATTAATTCTTTCTCGGCGAGTACGTGGCAGCCATGTCAAATCTACTAAATAATGCACTTGTTACAATACACCTTAATTTCTTGGAGAGAGGGAGGAACTCGTGGGGTGTTCGCAGGTTAAATTGAATGTTTTAGTCATATTTTTCTTAAAGTAACACACCCAGGGAAGTATTAGACAGTTTTAAAAAAAAAGGATATTTGTGTGTTTGCACCTGAGATGAGAGTTGATTCTGGGGGTCACCAAGCAGTCAAAGCATAAATATAACTACAGTGCTGTTCCTGTGAGTGCATCATGTGTTAGAGCCTCGTGTACAGCAAATACACAAGATTAGCAAACAATTATCAACATACAGAAGGCACTAAAAAGAAAAACAAACCCCGCTGCGGTAAACGGTCGTATTTAGGGCTCAATCTCAACACACATGTCATAAATAGGAGTGACAAAGATATCTCTGGCTATCGCAAAAAAAAACCTGCAAAGAAACACACGGGACAAGCGCTGCCTTCTTCTCGTGAGCCGCACCAGAAACAAAGGCGTAGTGTGATAGCGCCGGTGGCACGCTTCCAGGACTCCCCTCCGCAAGCCGCACGGCGAAGAGCCCGGCGAAGGCGTTTACGCCCGAGGACCTGTGAGCACAGACACAAAGGGCTGCCGGAGCGGGCCGAGGCGGCGGCGGCAGGCTGACCATTAGGAAACCGCTCATGTGAGAGGAGATTCTAGCTCTGGACCCCCGTCGTCTTGTTTTGGCAACAGAGGGCAGGGGGACCAAGTGCTGAGCCAGGACAATATGTTTTTTCAAATGCCCCTCAGCCAATATTTATTTAGCTACAAGCTGGCACGTCTGAGGCGCCCGCCGCAGCCAAGACGGGCGTGCAACCGTGATTTTCAAGATGTTACAAACATCAGGCTTTCGATACGATTCTGACCCTCGCTAATGTCCGATAAATTACAAACGGGTGCGACGGCTGCTGCGGCGGCGCCTCGTTTGGTGATGAACCGGGAGTCAAGGCAACAACACAAAAACAAAAAAAAAACAACAAAGACAATTTTGTTATTAAAACAAAAAAAAAAAAAAAAACAACAAAGACAATTTTGTTATTTACCAGAAGAATAGATGGGGGGAAAAAATAGTTTTCTGAAATGAGAAACTGGTTACTTTCTCATTCTGACACAATTTGAAAGGCCAATAAAGGACAGTGGAGATTCAGTGCAGTCGCAGCGGTAATTTCGGTTGCTAGCTGTAGATTACAAATGATGAAGAGTGAGGTGCAGGATAATAGCAGAGCTCTGCATAGTGTCGACTTGTGGGGGAGAGAGGAAGTAAGAGAGAGAGAGAGGGAGAGAGAGAGAGAGAGAGAGGGGGCTTTTTATTTATTTCTTTCTGGCTTTTAAAACAGATGGTTCCTTATGTGCAGAGCGGAAGTGTCTGTTAACTCAGTTGGCTCACTATTGGTGGCTGCCGGCCAATGACAACAACGGGATCGGGGAGTGTGAGCAACAGTGCAGTTTGCTTTCTTCAGATGCTCCGCGAACAGAAGGATGGCAGCCTGCAGATACTGTTGCACGGCCACCCAAGCCCGGCGGTGCCAGCGCCGGCACCCATCACACCTCGCAGCAGCACCCACTCCGTCTCGCTGCTGCAAAGTGTGTCTTACAGGACAAACAGAGGCCGAGGAGCTGAAGTTGTGATGCTGATTGTTGCTGTTATTTTACAGGTTATGGACGAGGATAATATCTGGATGGGAGTGTCTATGTGGCATCAGTTTACTGTTTGATCTACAGTTTCCTGCTTTAAATGTTTGTCACGGTTCCACGTTTATACCTGAACCAAAGCATGCAGTGTGTTTTCCACATTCACCATCTACGTTCTTGTCTCTTTTCCTTTTTAACAGTTTTGGTGGTGCAAGCTTTTCCAAATTGTCTGTTTCTAAAGCAGCTTCACATTTCGATACACATGTCGGCATCATCTCAGTCACATCTCAACAACGGCTGGACCTGGTTGGGCGGCTTATAAATAATCTAGTTATTGCATGAATGCTCCGATGCCACGATTTAGTGTCAGTGCATGAAAGTAAGGAGGTGGAGGTCAGGGTGGAGGTCGGGGTGGAGGGTGGGCGTGTAACACGTCTAATTGAAGGAGGTTAAAATGAGTCTTGTCTCCTGACCTACATTCATAAATGAATAAACTGCAGTCTCGGTTATGTTTTGAGGGATTTTCATAGCAGATCAACATAGTAGGAAGTGTTGTTTTAACCCTGGAGGGCTGCTGGTGACATCAGTCTGACTTTGAACCAGGAGATCAAGGTTGGTATCCTGAGTGGGACCATTAGTCGGAGACTCAAGTCTTGTTTTCATTCATTGTTTACTTTTGTTTTTGCAGATGATGCATGGTTACCAGTAGGCACCAAAACTACTTGGTTAGCTTCACCAAAATGCCCTTGGACGCTCTACATTTTAGAAGGTTGGTTAAGTTTAGGAATAAGTCACGGTTTGGGTTAAATGATGAGTCCCACACCATCTAATGCAGGACTGGATGCCTGAGAAGTAGCACAGAATGGCAAAAGAAATGCTGATTTGAAACTAAAATGAAGATGCATCACAAACACAGTATATTTTCCCTCAAAACTTAACTGAAAATGGAGTTTAATTGTGCAGGAGGCTCATTTTTTGGGTCCATCTTTGGGAACCTTAAGCTCACTCTGGCCACAGTTTCCTAACTGTAGTTATTGTTTTTGATCTTGCAGGTTTGATTCACATTATTATAAGTTCATACAAGTTTGTCCTGTTATTCCTCAACCACAGATCAAACTTTAAATTTCCTAGAAGCACCGTACATGATTTAACAGACACAGAAGATTCACAGGAGACATTTCTAAACACTGTATGGACTGACTGGGCAGAGAAACAAGAAACTCTTAATGAGAACAACATTAGCTAATTAAATATATTTCTACCACATGAGTGCAACAGTTATAAAGAGTCACAAATGAATGTCCACCACAGAGTTTCCTGGTTAAGTGAGCAGCAGCTGAGGCCTTTCTTCTGCCCCAAAGCACCAAGGAAAGGCGTAAATGCACCCTGCAGTTATTTACTGAGCATCCCAAACCTGTAGAAGGAACTGTAAACCTCTCCTTTGGTTGCTGCATGTGGCCATTGTTTGAATTCCTCCTTTGTTCCCTACAAGTATGTTTTGGTTCCCACTAAGTGCAGTTTGTACTAAAAGTTATTCTGTAAATCTGGATTATTTACTCTGTAATCTAAACCAGTGACAAACACACTGGTTGCTTTTAGAGTTTGAACAAAAA
>NW_007578228.1:406793-408563 GCF_000690725.1 Stegastes partitus
TGCATCCCAGGACGGTGTCGCTTCTCTTTCCACCTCATTTTTTTTAATTCCTCGGCCCCGTAGAGGACTTCCTCCCCTCGTGAAAGTGAAAAATTCAAATATTTGGACGTCT
The DNA here is from genome assembly GCF_000690725.1 of Stegastes partitus. NCBI lineage: Eukaryota > Metazoa > Chordata > Actinopteri > Pomacentridae > Stegastes > Stegastes partitus. The sequence goes on from NW_007578228.1 coordinate 406,906, forward strand.
AATCCTGCGAGAGATCACATAAGATGTGATGGCGACGAGTATCTGTGGTCAAAGTTATGCTCTATATCAGGGGTGTCGACATCCGGTCCTCGAGGGCCGCAATCCTGCATGTTTTAGATGTTTCCCTCTTCCAGCACACCTGATTCACATGATCAGGATCGTTATCAGGCTTCTGCAGAGCTTGATGATGAGCTGATCATTTGAATCAGGTGTGTTGGAAACATCTAGAACATGCAGGATTGCGGCCCTCGAGGACCGCAGTTCGACACCCCTGCTCTATATACATATATTTATATTTTTACATTTCATTACTGGAATTTTATTTTGCACAAAAAAGGCAAATGAGCTTTGAAATCTGTTGCAGCGGTTCTGATTCATTTAAACAGGTAAAGCGGTGAAGAAGCTTCGTTCCTTTTTGTTCCAGTGAAACCTCGATTGATGCTAAATAAATAAAGAAGACATACAGCAGTGAAACAACAGTCTGACACCAAAGTGTGTAAGAGCGACACAAAGCACAGAATGAAAATGAAAATGAAAGGCTGTAAAACTGTGAAATGTCTGTTTTTGTTTTCCACCTTTTCTCTTCTGTTGGCCGGCGTCCACGTCACATGACGGGCGGATAAAACCTCTGCTTTACATGGCTGCCTTCACCAAACCCAGGAAACTAGAGCTCAGCCCCGTGGTGTGTTTAATGTGCTGTTTATTTTCTGCCATTTTCAGCCAAACGAGATCACGGTTTAGGTTCGTGCCGGCCACAGTCATGAAGACGACTGTAGGTGATGGTGTAGAAATACCACGACGCTTCACGCACATCTCACATCCTTACATTTTAAGCTATTTTACAGTGATGAAATAACAACGGCTAAAGTTAGGAGGTGATTCAATGCCATGTAATGAAGTGAAAACAGCGTTTTATGATGCCAGACTCAGGAGTCCCACCATGAGAATAAAACACAAGGACCAGTCTGTTTGTTGGTATAGTTTGTGTGCGATGAGCAGCAAAGTGTGACTGTTGGGATCCACGTGTCGCCACCGTGTGAAGTGTTTGGGATGTTGGATGAGCCTGAACATCGTGAGCTGTGCATTATCTACCGTGAACATAAATCCTGCAGCTCCTGCCGATCTGGATACTGAGTGGCGTCTCCAACAATGTGCCAGTCAGCTTCCTATGTGGCCTCCTCAGCTCCTGTTCAGTCTCCTATTATTTGTATACAGGCTGCTGTCCATCAATAGATTCATTGACCGCTGTCCCCCTCCTCCTGTACACACACACACATAATGCTCACTTATTAACTCTGCAGCATGCTATCCTTCAATAGGCTCATTCACACACACACACATTTATACATCTATATGGACACATGTCTGACCGGAGCGGTGACCTCGGGGCAGGGTACATCCCGTCACCACACTGATACCACCCACCCCTGTCCACACATGCTCACACACACACACAGCCCCCTTGATTGATTTAGATTGATCCTCCCAGTGTCGTGTTTAGTCCCGAGCCAGACCGAGTCACCGCCGGATTGCGCTGATGATGTTTACTTCGTTTGACTCTTTGACAGAGCCATTGTCTCATTCACACTCCCTCCCTGAGTTGTTTTTTTTTTTTCCACTGTCGCCCACTTCCTCTTTTTTTTTTTTTTTCCTCCCCT
>NW_007578228.1:412128-413614 GCF_000690725.1 Stegastes partitus
CGAGCAGAACCACAGGACACGTTGCTGTGTTCTCGTCTCCTCCCTTATGGCCTCATCTGGAGCTCTGAAAAGCTTTTGTGTTGGAACAACACTATAGCGCACAAAAAGAGAAGAATCTCAGCTTGCCACGTGTGACAGTCAGAATAATTAGATTACTTATGCACTCTATATGTCTTCACACCAAGAGGTCCAGGAGGCGTAATCAGCCTATAGGAAATTTGTCTAATTAACCAGCTGATTAATCAGTATGCTAATGAAACCATATTGATACACTTCCATGTATCTGATTCGGGGCCCTGGCGTGGAATGAGATCAAATCAGAGCCGTGGGACAGTTGCTGCGCTGAAACGATGCATCCAGCGTCTGGCGATGTGGAGGAGAAAAAAAAAGAAAAGAAAACACACAGAAACACTTCCCCGTCTATCCATTTGGCTGCGTTTGTAGTGCATCTGGCTCAGCACGCCGTATACAGTTACCAACCTATATTTCCAGTTGTATTCGCACCTCGCGATGCCGCGTGCAAAGTGAAAATTAAAGGCAGAAGGCTTGTGTGACGGGATTAATTAGACGGAGGCCAAGTGAAGTCACACTCCTCGTGGCAAACACGCTCCAACCCTCAATTACTCACAGTGAACAAAGCAATTAAAAGGTCTGTCCTATGGAGTTACCTGAGACTGGATTGTGAGCCGTATATAGTGAAACACCCGGGAGCCTAAGGAGCTCCGCCGGCCAGGTCCACAGGTAGGTAATTACTATTGATCAACTGGCATTAGAGCATGTGAAGCATGTGAAACGACATTGTTATTTTAGCCGGCGCTCTATTTTAGGTGTCCGCTCCAACAGCAGGGCTTGTTTGGAGGGTTACATAGATGTTGTTGGTGGCTGTCTACCTTCTTCTACGGGCTCAATGCACATAAGCTTTGCTGTACAACACATATTAGTATATTTTTGCTGTATTCTTTATATTTATAAGCTTCAGAAGGCCTGTTTTTATGGTTTGATTTGGACATAAAAGAGATGAGTAATGATTAAAAAGCTGTTTAAGAGGCAGGAAGGAGAAAAAAAACATCAAATCTTAACAAGTTGATTTTATAAAAGTAATATACATTCATCTTACCATTAGCTTCCAGGAAAGTCCCAACAAACCTAAATGAGACGCTTCCTTTAACTCACTTCCTATACGGAGCTGGTTCTCTTTGTGTTGCCGACAACACTGGTGATGCTCAGAGATCCTGCAAAAACTCCACATTTTTAAATCTCTGCTATCTGACAGCGTTTGCAGCCACAGTTTTCTGATGATTGCAGCTCTGACAGACGTCGTCATTTCGTTGTTTTGACATAAAATGCATTTCGTGACCACATTTATTAAAACTCAGAAGCTGTAAAGTACACTGTAGAACACGCAGCACTGAAAACACCTCTGATGACCTGACTGGTGCCAAAATGGAATAAAAGCGTCTGAATTCAGATTGATGTGTGACTTTTG
>NW_007578228.1:415567-423068 GCF_000690725.1 Stegastes partitus
ACCACCACCACCACCATCCCTCTCAGTGCCTTTCGTGTTGCCTCACTTTGCTGCTTTCCTCTCCCCTCTCCTGCAGCTATTCTTAGCTGGGAGCTGTATGCAGTGACTGTCTCTACCTCACAAACAAAAAAACCTTGAGGGAAGAGTGATTAGAATACAGGTTTGTACCTCAAAGAGGTGATTATTTTTTTTTTTTTTAAGAGACTCTAGAAGTCCATCCAAAAAGCGCCTGTACTCCAGGTCCTTGGAGGCCTTTCAAAGTTTAATGCGCTGTAATTGAGACTCCAACAGAGGATCTAAAGAGTCTTCCAAGAAAATGATCCTCCAGCATCAAACATTCCTCCATTTCAGTCTTCACTTAACAAGGGATTTTCTTCACATGTTGGCGTTTTATTCGAAACTTTTCAGGTATGCTGTTTGAATCCTTCTGCGAGGTAAAACAAAAAAAATGATTTATTTTATATTAAAGTTTATGCAAAAGGCTCCAGCATGTGTGTGGAAAAGGTATTTTAAATTAACGGTTTCCAAGCTCAACACTGAGTGGACAGAAAGTTCTTAGAAATCCTAGAAAGATGGATTGCTGAAGACTTTATGATACGATCAGAGCAGCTACTAAATGCATCTTGAGGTCGGATTATTTTCCTGGACAATCTCCAAAGCGAGTCATTACATCTTCTGTTTTGTCAGCTGCTGCTTTCAAGATCTAGAATTTTTTTTTAAAATATATTGTTATCTAAGAGAAAAGATGGAAAATAGATATCAATAATCTCATAATGGAAGGAGCGTATTTACTCTGAGGATGCCAACGCTAGAAAACATCTTCTGTGCTCCTTTCCTGTTGAGCATCAACACATAAATCAGGGATTAGAAATTAATTCCTTGAACGTCAGATTGAGTCAGAAACAGCTCTGCGTCTGTTGTGCTGCTGTGTGTGAGGACACGGCTAACGAAATCAAGCCCTCCCAGGAAAGAAAAACAGGCTCAACTTCAGCAATCCTTGGCTTAATTCTCATTGAAGCCCCAAATTGACATGTCTCCCTTATGATCTTGACATATTATTAAGATTTAATGGCGGAATTATGATCATTAAAACAACATGACTGATACAGGGGGCAGATGATGAGCTATTCATTTAACCTACTCTTCCTGTAATAATATTGAAACAGACAGTCTGCCAGTTATTAGATCATAATTAGCTGGTGCAATCTGTACGGAATCCGAGGAAATGACGCCAAGTTAGCGGCACGGCGCGCCGCCGCTTAGCCCGAGAGAGACACGGAGACGTCGGCAGCCTCGTCGTGTTTCAAAAACCGCCTTTTTTTTTTTTTTTCAGTCGGCTTTATGAAACAAACAAGCCGAACAGTGCAGGAGTCCATGTTTGAATGGGGAGGAATATAATAGAGCAGATGGTAGAAAATAACTGGGACTGCCTTTATCCTCGGCGCCGCCACCCAAACATCAGCCTTTGTTTTGATTGACGTGTGTTTGTCGGTGTTTCGACGCCGCCTTGAAACCAAGAAACGTGCAAATTGGGATCGTCTTTGTGCCCACTTTCTCCTTTCCTTTATCTCGTCTTCATCTCATCTTGCTCCCGTACATGCACTAAACATGGAGCTCTGTGCTTTTCATGCATGGCCAGCCACCACACCCCGGCTCTCTGATTTCCATACAGTGTGTGTGTGTGCACCTACATCGGCTGTGCCAGTTTAGCAATGAGAAATCTGCACCCTCAGCTGTTTTACGGTTTGCAACAGAAGAGAGAGAAAGCGCAGCACACTGTAGGCGTCCCTCTCTCCTCGCTCCCCCCTCCGGCATTTCTCCAGGTAGCGTTCGCCAAAGTCGTCCTATTAATAAGCAACATATTTGATTTTCAATGTGAAATGTGTTATCTCAGGCCCCCCCCGCCCCCCGAAACGGCATGAGATGTGTATGGTCGGGGCAGAATTATTCAGAGGAGTCGGAGAGTGTGGGAGAGGTGTCACGCCGCCCTGGGGCGCCCAACATGCTTTGGGTGGGTGCGAACGTGGAGCCGAGAACGTGGAGCTCAGGCGCCCCAGGTGAGCCGGCAGCCGAGAACGCCAAAGCTTGCAATTAGATTTCATTTTCCTTGTCACAACATGTTACCGCAATGCAAGGCAACCCAAGGAGGCTCCGACTGTCCTGAAACAACAGACTTTGCTTCACAAAGCTGAGGATGAGACAATGTGACGAGGTAAAGCTCAAAATAAGCCCAGTCCATTGGATCGAGCCGCCCCGTAGAACCTCGTTCTGGGAGAGAGAGGAGTAGCTACTCTGGGATAGGTACGGCTGTGCTGGATTCAGTGTTGATTGGCTCCATTTGGAGAGGCCAACACTGATTGGTTGAATTCGGAGAGGACAAGCATATTCTTTTCTGCCCTCGTCCAGAATTCGTTGTCACTCTCACAACATCGATTTACCGTACCGGTTAACGCAACAAACTCATTTCCTATGTACCTGTAGAGCCTCTATCTGTCTTCGTTTTAGCACACTTGGCGTTAATGTTGCTGCCAAAGCTGTCAGATCCTAAACCGCAGTGGAAACTAAATGAAAAGGCCGATTCAGGGGCGTACTTGTAAATGTTTGTGCCACTTTATACGTCTTCCGAGTTGGTACACTGGAAAGCTGGTTCTAAAATAGCTCCCACACTTTATGCTATATGCTGAGCTAACTGCCTCCTAGCTTTAGCTTAGCACTTGACACATATTCAGATTGCATCAAAATAAAGTTTCCTAGTCGCCCACAACCTTTTCCTAAAGAATATTTTCAACTATAAAATGCTGAATCGCTTCATTAGCTACCTTTAGAGCCATCGTGTAGCGCTAGACGTATTACACGCTACCATGCTGGTGTCCGCTAGCATTAGCCAACAGACTGTATAAAAGGAAAGGACACAGCCAACGGGCCAATCGGAAGTGCCTTAAACCTGCATTCCTTCCAGCAGCCAGCAGGGGGCGACTCCTCTGATTGCAAAAAGATAAAAGCTGCGTAAAAGTTGTTCCTTAATTTACTGCATCAGAAAGCTTTTTCCTAATGAGTTCATGATTTTAACCGCTAGCTTCAAGACTCTTTGAATACAGCATGATGGTCATTTAGTCGATTATGGTCCCAGTTAGAGTAAAATAGAAAATACATACAGGCTGGGCATCAGGAAGATTTCGAGTCGATGAGCTATAATTATAAATCACTGAGTTAATATAGATGTATAGCAGACACAAAAGACTGTTAACTATATTATATATACTGATAACTCTGATAGTCATTTTATTTAATGCAGTGTGTTAAATAACTAACATTTGTTTTGTTTGTTTTTACCGTGTTAGCTGATTTACTTTACTTTACTTTATGTTAAAAAATGCCACAGGAAAAAGAAAACAACCCTAAAAACTCTTAAACATGAGGCTAAATCCAACTAAAACGCTGGCAGCCCTCACTATATGTGTTATTTAACTGCTTGTTAATGTAAAATACGCTCTTTAAAGCACGTTTATCTTTGGTTTAATGAGACTTACTGCTGAAAATAAGACAAAATCTGAAAAATCATCGTACTGCTACTCAAGAAACAAGGATTTTGCAGGCGTCCCATTGTTGGAAACACATCTGTCTGTGACGCCTCCTAACAGTGGAAGGTGGTGTTTTTCTCTCTCACTCTGTTATCTCCATTTGAATAAAGCTTTAATCCACTCGGAAACTTCCTTCATAGATTTTACTAAGCTAGTGGTTCCATGTTTTCATTGCAGCTGATAAAGAAAACAAAGCCGAGCGCTACAAACAAATCAGAGCAACGAGTGTGATTCACGACAGAAAGAGAATAAAAAGACCATCAGAAAACGGCAAACAGTCGCTCTGCTGCTTCAGTTTTGTAATTATGTGTGACTGTATTTAAAGCGGGTGGTTTTTCCTCCTTTACTTCCTTTTTTCTTGCCTTTTTTTTGTGTATTTTTAGCGTCTCTTTACCATTTAATCCCAACACAAAGGTGCCAGTGTTGTGTTCCTTAACGAGCCTGATGAGAATTACCTGGACGCTGCCTCCACACCTGTTACCTGTTGGCCATCACTGCCTCTCCAGTATAAAGAGGTGGTTCTCTCGTTGCTCTGCTTGGAACTCTGACCTGAAAGCGACACTTTAATCATCTACTAATCTATGCTGTTATTTCATTTACTCCTTGTCTTGTAAAGTTTCACGCCAGCTGTGTAACTTTCCAGGAAAAGCATAAAGAGCGTGGAGACTCGAGCGAGCTCACGTCTCCGAGTCACAAAGTTCAGCGAGTATTTGCAGACAAAACAATAAAATGAGACGAGGAGCCTGCTGCTCAGCCCATTGCTGCCCTTGGTTAGGGAGTGGTGAGCAGCGGTGACTGTGTCCTGTGCTGATTACAGTACTGATGGGCCTCCGTTTGTCACTGCTCTTGCTAGCTCCAGCGCAGAGCAGCAGGGTTCCCTGATTACTTAATTGCTTGTAAGAGCTCATTAAAGCTTCCTATCCATCATAAGTTGTATGGCGAGTATCAATTTTAGAGTGAGAGATGGAGAGAGAAAGAGACGGAGAGACGCTAAGATCTCTGATGAGCAATTAGTGACGTGAAACGCCTTTGAATTGTTACAGTCTCATTTCTTTGCGAAATATGTGGAATTCATCACATGGATGGATGCTGCTGTGTTACCAAGTGATAAACACATCCCCAGCGTCTCTCTCCAGCACCTCGCAAAGTTTCAGAGTGAGGAGACAATGAAGAGTGGCTTCTCTTCTTAGATAACAAAACATAAAGTTACGTGAATCCATGAAACATAAAGACATTATCAGGTTATTTCATTAAGAAGTTCATGTTGTTTTTTTTCCCCCTCTGTGGTTTGGTATTTGTTTGGTTTATTAGGATCCTATTGTTGCGTCGGGATAAAAGATCCCACACTTTCTCGCCTCTGATACCCCCTCAGCTAAATTCTCCTTTCATCGTCTGACACACGACACCTTTCGAGCTAAATGGTCATTTTCATGGTTTCCACTGATCTTGATGGGTTATGGACTTTTGCCATCTTTTTTTTTTTTTTTTTTTTCCCCTCTTTTTTTTTTTTTTTTTTTTTTCCCCTTTTTTTTTTTTTTTTTTCTGCTGTGATCCCAAAAGGGAGGGAAAAAGCATCCAGTAATTTGGATCCATAGCTTAGAAGAGCTTTACAAGATACTCACAATCTTACCAGGTGCAAAATTAGAATTGGATGCTGTTCGTATTAATTGGTGATCATTTGCAAAGCGGGTGGAAAAAACGTCTTTTGCCAAGAGCAAGTCTTACAAGCCCCCAGCTGGGGTTGTCAGGGGCAGGCTTGTTGGCATTGTGGCAGCATATGTTTGGTGCCAAGAACACCATTGATTTGCATTTCTTTTATATAAATTTTACAAAGCAGAAATGCTCTTTTGTGTAGAAGTGATCCCAAAAGTGAGTGTTGCAATTAATCACAAGTGAAATTTATCGGCTGATGAAAAGCCATAATTCTACTTGCAATCTTTTTTTTTCTTTTTTTTTTCTTTTTTTTTTTTTTTAAAAGAAAAAGTGGCAGCATCTGCAGTGCACTCGCTTTTTGATGAATGTGCCTTTAAAGCTGTGCAGTTTGGCTCCATTTAAAACTGGCTTGAAGGAAGAAAAACAGCAGTGCGATCTTTGAGATACTGCAAATGCCATAAGTCATGAAAATAGTTCTTCTGTCTCCAAAACAAGCACTGCATAATGTCGGCGAGTGACGCAAACTTGGAAAAAAAAGTGCTCGCATGATTGAAACGAGATTGTGACATGAGCAAATGGATGTTAAGTAAGGTTTGAAACTTGCCTGGAATTGTCTCAGTGTCGTATGACGGAGACGCAAGCAACCCTCAGCGACCTGGATCCGACACTTCTGAATCGCGTTTGATTCATGATTATTTGATGCACCTACCGCACGTCATCGGGACCTATTGGGACGTCTAATTGATCCAATTAAGCAATTAATTCTTTGGTAGGATTAGAGACGATCAGCCTCGTATGTGTAGAGACGAGACCGGCCCTGCCAAGAGATGGACAAGCTCCAGGTTTTCGCTTCATCTCCAAGATGGCTCCAGATGGGTTGGGGGCTTGAGACTCATCTGTGGCCAACCGGTCCAAAACTCACACTGGGACTAGCCTACAGTATCACAGACACACACGAGTCCCTAAACAATGCTCTGAAACGTATCCCCGCATCTTCTTGTCAATATTGGAATATCATTAGTGGATGATGCATTTCCCTGCTGACCTCTCTCGTTTTCTCTCTCGCCGCTTTAAAAAACACCCCAAAGAGTTTCCTTGTAAACAAACAGCTCCATTTACATTCAGCGCTTATCACCAGAGCGCGCTGTGTGTATCCTTAAGGTGTTGCTGTTTGCAGAGAAACGCTCCAAAAACCAACTAAACAGCAGGCAGACGGAGTTAGACGCTAGCTGGTGAGCGTGGTGTAGCATTTACAGCTAAATGGACGGAGAAAAAAAACCCAAAAATGAGCCACAGGGAGAGTGAATATTCCATTAGGTGGCCACAGACAGCATGTGTGGATGTGGAAATGAGAAATTATTTGCTAACAAGTTACCCATGTCAACTTGAAAAGTGATTTTTATTTATTTATTTGTATCTACAACTCGATTCTCCGCCACAAATGGCCAAAAAAGCACATTTTCAAACGATCTACTGTGTGTGAGTTCATGTAGGATTGAGATGGTAGAAGGAGGAGGACGAGGACACACGAGCATCAGAGAGCACGCTGCCTGGAAGCAACACATCCCCAGTTTTAAAAAAAAAAGGATTCATTTAGATTGATGCTTCATTTGCAGTTTGATCAGTGGTTCAGTTGATGATCCCTGTTTGTGATGTTAGATGTGCAAACTACACGTATCTCTAAAAACATGCAACAAATGACAAGAAGATGCTGTCATCTACAGATGAACTTCTTCCCAACACATCCACGCTACGTCCGCTTTGTGAGGGGGCAGAACAACCACGTCTACGTCGCAAATTTCACAATGAACCAAGTCCTTCAGAAAAGCCTCACAGGAAAGGCAGATGATAGCATCTAAATGTGAGCGTCGCGGCCCTCGTGCTCTGGACAGTTTGACAGCCTCTACATACTCTGTAGGAACGGGCCTCAAAGTCCTCCAGTCTGGAGGTTGGAATTGGTCGTCAGCTGGCAGTTTTCTTCTCTCCGGCCTTTTACTGACACGTTGCCGTGTTTCTTTCTGCGTTACTTCTGCCGACTGTCAGCCCGTGAATGGACGGGAATTTGTATCACGTGAGCACCAAATACAAACAAAACCGGGGTTTGCTGAAAAGAACGGCAGCAACACAAAGGAAAGTCCAACTTTAAATGGCATGTTAGTAGGATTTAGTGACACCGTATGTGATCCCTTAGAGGAATATTCTATATGTGATTGATTGTAGCCCAAAGAACACTGATTTCTAATAAAGACATACAAGATCAAAGGTAT
>NW_007578228.1:424678-446146 GCF_000690725.1 Stegastes partitus
AAAAAAAAAATCAACGCATCAAAAAACAAACTTTAAACAATGACCCGACTTCTCGGCTGCAACTTTTTCCCCTTACACCGAGCGTTTTCTCTTCTGTCACGAGTATAAGGGGCAAGAGCGATGCATCCCTTTTTTCCTCTTCCAAGGATAATGATTTACAAAATGCCTCTCATCAAAGAATTCATTAACAACGAACGTTAATTAAAAAATAAATGAGTAAACATCAATATCAAATCTCAGCACTGTGGAAGGGAATACATTATGCAGAGTAATGATGTTTGAGAGGGGCTTCAGCACCTCTGTGGGACTCTTTTAAACCCCTTACCTCTTAGGCAGTTGCTTATTTTGCAACCCTTTGTTGTTTAACAACAAAGAGAATGGGCTCTCATAATGTTATATTAATCAGCGGATTAATATTTCAATTTGATTTGCTTTATAGTTGAGGTGCTGTTGGCATTTCCATTTTCCCTCCATATGTGCAGCGATGTTAAGTGGTATCATTACCATTTTCTACCTGGGGGTTCGGGGAGATAACAGGCACCAGTGATAGCTCTATTCTGTGGAGGGAGAGGGAGGTTTTTGGGGGGCGCTCATGCATTTTTAAAGGTCCGTGTTTGGTGTGCCTTCACATCCATTATTCTCAAATGTTGCATGCAAACAGCTGAGTCACAGCCTTTCTGCCCGCCACAGGACAACAAGCAACAAGAGCTACAGAATGAGAGTGGCCACTGTAGAAGTGTCCGCCGGTATACAGGCAAATATGATTTATTCATTCTAAATTGTGTTTGACAACCTTTGTTCCTGCTGGAGTCTGCAGATGAAGTCAAACGATGTGTTATAATCTAAGGGGACACAGCAGAGGGACCCTGGCGTACCGGGGATTCAGTTTGCAGGTGTTTCGTTGGGCTTTTCTGGGCTGATGGCAAAAACCTCCACATCTGTACTTATAAGTGTTTCAGCCGTCTATCAGATAAACTACTGCTGTTATCTGATAGCTCATGGTTCTATTAACGAACCAAAATATGTTTTAAAAGTCATTTTCATAACATTAATGATGCTGTTACGTCTTTTGCCTCGTTAGATATTTGTGTTCTTGACTGATATGAACATTAAAGTCCCTCTTTGGTCGCTGATTCAAACCCTTAAAACTGATTTCTGTGTATTAAAATTACATATTTGTCCACTTTTTTCTCATAAAAACAACATCTTCTTGCCTTAACGTCTCTCTCCACCCAATCCTCTGCTGCTCAAGCACACCAGCTCACCTCTGTCACAAAAAGGAAACCACTCCTTATGAACACAGAAAGCCACGTTGACAGGTTCTCTGGACTTGTTCCATATCACATCCCGGACGTCTGAATCTGTGTTTTCGTATCTGTACTCATGATGCGTTTTCTAGCATTTAAAAAAGCACAATGTGGACATGCTAATAAAGGTGAAAGGGGGGGAAAAATGCAGCTGATTTTCACCAGAGGGGGGTCTTTAATGGTGTCTAATTTCATAATATGGTTTGGAGTAAAGAAGTCAAGCTGTGCATTAATCACCACGGCGACAATGCTGCTGGAGTGGCAAAACACTGATCCTCCTGTTTTATACAAAGGTTTTATTCAAATGTGTTGGGGAAAGAAGATTTATTTATGAAGCACATTTAAAAACAACAGGAGCTGAACCAAAGTGCTGCACAGGTACAATCGTCATGAAACACAAAGTGACTAAAAGACACGTTTGATGAAATAAAAGGAATAAAAGATGCAACACAGGAAGTGATGAAGTCAAGGCTTCGCTCTCTGGTCAACTGAAAACCAATGAAAGGCCGAGCGGCGACTTGAAAGTCTCACAAAACACCGGACGGAGAGAATGTTTATTTAACAAAATCCTTAATATTTATTGAGCGTGGTCATCTGTGGTGGAACTGTGGGTTTAGGAAGGTGCAGAAAACAGAACAAATGCCAGTTAAAGCCTTCATCCACAGTGATTCATTTGATTTTTAAGTTAAGTCCAGGGCCGCTGCTACAGCTCACCTGGCTGAGCAGGAGACCCACATACAGGAGCTGTAGTCCCCGATGCAGCAGCCATGGGTTCAAATCCCGCTCATGACCCTTTGCTGCAGGTCCTTCCCCCATTCTTCTCCCCCACTTACCTCTCTCTCTCTCTGATGTCCTATCCAATAAGGGCAAAAAGGCCAAAACTTTTTTAAAATGTGCATAAGTCCTGCTCTGTGTACATCTAGCGTCCAGGCTACTGTGGAGCATTAAGCCTCCTAACATGGAGACCAAGCCCATTTCAGCTCTGTTTCAGTCTGGACAGCCCAAATGAAGACTTCTGGACACTCATGTTCACCTCATCCTTACAGTCACTGTGGTCCTTCTCCGTTTCATCACACTCCCATCGTGTGATCGTTTTCTGAAGACATCAGCGTGGACCATCAGTCCCATAGAGAAGGAAGCTGCTGACCTTGTTCCACCTCCTGCTCCGTGTTTACACCGATGGCCGGCGCATCTGAACAGCCGTGTGATGTGCGTTTTCAGGCATGTCAGTGTGCACAGACATTTTCTGAACCAGAGCCAAGATGCTCATCTGGTTGGAGATCATTCTCCTCATAAAACACCCTTTTAATTAGTGTGGATGTAGCCTGAAGCAAAATGTGGTCGCAGGCAGAGCAGAGCGAGAGTTGCCTCGCTCAGGGCCGGGCCTTTTATAACCCTGGAAGCAGCGAGTCCAGGGCCTGCACACTCAGGTTCTGGCACCTCAACAACCTGGAACAGACTTCGAGCCCGACAGACGCACTTTGAGGCAAAATATGAATCCCGTCTTCATAGTTGAGGTGCTGTGGTACACGTCAAATTAGACTTCCATCCATCCATCATCTCTACACCTTCATCCTCACTATGGGGGGCTGGAGTCTATCCCAGCTGACTCAGGGTGAAGGCAGGTTCACCTGGACAGGTAACCAGTCTATCACAGGGCTACACTTAGAGACAGACAACCAAGCACACTCACATTCACACCTACAGACAATTTACAATCACCAATAAACCTCAAGCATGTTTCTGGACTGTGGGAGGAAGCCGGAGAACCCGGAGAGAACCCACGCTGCACGGGGAGAACATGGAGACTCCATGCAGAAAGATCCCGGGTGTCCTCAGTAAATAAAATAACGGCACTAAAAATATATTTTGCCTAATTTTTAAGTCACACAGTATCCTGCCATCATGGTTGTGAATCTACTGCTAGCATTATTATTATTAAGGTGAGATACATGCGATCCAAAACAATTTCATAGCACAGATTTTTTAAATTTGTCCTTGATATGAAGGCTAACATAAATGTATGAGTATGATCAAACGAAATGATGGAAGATCTGGAGGGCTTAGACTGTTTGAAAGAAGAAAAAAAACAAGATACTGTATGACTAGAGCTTCAAGGTAGTGAAAGATTCTGGGCCTTACGGGGTTAAATATCCCCAATATCCCTAAACTAATCCAGCAGACAGCATCCGTCACAACATTAATTTAAATTTTAAAAGGATTGTGGCTGCAAATGAGCTTCAAAATGTCTTATTTTGTCAGGTGAAGAACTTTTTCATCTGAAATAAGAAGCTGTTGGAACCTTCTCTGTGATTTCTGAGCCATTAGTTTGTCAACTCTGTAATGTTAGAAAGTTCTTGTGTGGTTTAATAACTCCACACAGGTCAGACTTCAGCCAGCTTTTGTCTTGTTGCACTATAGCTGCAGTTGGGTGAAGTTTACAGCTTTTCCAACAAATCCACGGCTAAAGTCTCCCCACGATGATCTGGTACAAAAAAAAACAGCAGCTCCCCATACATCAGACCCTCGTGAAAGCTGTCTGTCTGCTGCCAAACACAACCTGTACGATCCGTGTTAACTTTGCTTTACTCCTCAGTCCCCAGCTAATCACATCCTATCAGCAGTGCACGTCTTAAGGAAAACAGACAAGCAATTAGGACATGGATTATTTGTCATAAACATCATTCACTGCCATGCAAATGCAACATAATTGCCCAGCAGACCTTGAGTGACAAGTCATTAGATGATTGTTCACAACGGTTGATTACGATATGACAGGCGTGTCTCTCTGGATACATAACCGCAGTAAAGTGTTGATCATTTTAAGACGCTTCTGCTCATCACTTCCAAACCCTCAATAAACAGCTACAGTCGCTACAGTACAAATATTGCTGGCTTTTCTTTCCTTTTCTTTTTTTTTTCTTTTTGCAGCGTTTCCTTGTGGCAGTCAGATTTAAAGCTCTCATAAACAAATAAGCGAGAAGCGAAGTGGATATAAAAGTCCTGGCTTCTCGTACGTGTGATAACTCGTCGGGTTTTTTCTGCGCCCCAACGTTTGTATAAAAAGGTTTGTATGTAAATGTGAGCGCCCTCACACCCGCCTCAAAGTCGACGGTACGAGGCTTTCACAGCAGATGATGTTATTTGTGACTGTAAAAAGAAAGTGTTGTTAACAGCGACTAAAGCTGAAGCACCTAAATGGAATCCAGCTTGTATTACTTTTATTATAGAGTGTCGAACTAACGGACCTCTGTTTGCTTTATTTTAAGGGTTATTATAATATGTACCGTGCTAGTTTTTGTACAACTGTGTTTGTTTGTGACGCATCACCAAAAAAAAGCAATAAAATTAAATTAGATCAATGAATTAAGAAATAAATTAAAAGAAAACGGGCTAATAGGGAATCCAGGGACTGGTGGTTTTGTTGGGTGTTGGGTCAGATGAACATCCATGAATTATTTCACTCTAGTGTCTGAACCTTAATATTTGTTATAGTGGGATAAAGTTGAATTTTACACATTTTTTGTTGTGTTTCTGATCCTTAATATTTAAATCATTCAATTAGAGTCACATCAAAATTTTTTAATTTGGGTTAAATTTAAAGCACAAGTCTTTTTTTTTATTTTGCAGTCTTTTTACTACTGGAAAGCACCACATAAATGTTATATAAATGTTCTATAAATGACACAGACTCAAACATATTTGGCCATTCACTGCTTGAACGTTGCTCCCGCCCAGCCAGCCAGTCTCGTCTTGATAACCATGATGATGACCAAGAAAATAGAGAAGATGCTTCAAACAGGTTGTGACAGGAACCCACTTTAACCCAAACCGTGATATTTTCCTAAACATAACCAGACAGTGTTGGAAAAGCAAACAGGGAGTGAAAACGAAACCTCTGTCTTGAAATAGTGGTAGAACACGGGACTGAGGCCTTGTCCACACGTAGCAGGGTTTTTGTAAAACCGAATATCCTCCCCGCTCCATCCAGAAAAAACCTAACGTACACTCCACCTCGTTTCTAGAAAATAATTCATCCACACCTAAACGCATAAGTTCACATTTATGTTCTACGTGAGGATGTAAGAACTCCGACGACAGGAGCAACGACCGGGACGTATGGAAATTGTCACACTGTTCCTCCAGCAGCACGATTTCCGTCTCAAAGTTCTCCCACCAGCTGGCGGTGCGTCCAAACCCAAAGCCGGCATCGGTGTCTCTGACGGAGAACATGCCTCGAGCGTGGAACGGCAAGGTGGCGGAAAATAACCGTCCTCAACGCCGTCCTTCACCTGTGTTCTTGTACGTGGAGCGGTATCTGGGCCTGGACCAGAGACAACACGGTTCTGAGGGCGTCCACGCTGTTTCCAAATGTAAACACATGATGTAAAGAACAGTGACGTTTTGGATCCTAAAGCCCGGTTACTGACGTCCACATGCAGACGCATAAACGGAGGATTCGCAGATCTTCACTTTGGTTGGAGGTTGTTGAAAGAATCGTTTTTAATGCCGTAAATCTACGTTTTCATGTGGATGACAGGCGGAATCGTAGAAAAATATCTTCGAGTTACCCTGCTACATGTGGATGAGGCCTCAGACTCTGGTCTCCTGGGTCATGCTGTGAATTAAGGCAAATGTTCACCTGAGGGTCCGCAAGGGTGTGCATGAGGTTAATGTCACCATTCACCCAAGTCCACGAGGTGCAGGTGACGTCCATGTGCAGCCCAAACTTTGTCACCACATGGAGTGTCCTTACTGGACGGCACATGTACCAGGAAAACAAATAGTGGTGAAGGCAATGTTTTTAAGAAAGAAAAGGAGATTCCTAATCATCCACATACTTGCTGCCCAACTTTGGAGGTGTTCTGATTTGCACATGCTTTCCATTGGTAGTTCTAAATTCTCCATAAATCTTGCGCCGTGTCGTCTCCTGAGCTCGGCACGCCTCAGAAACAACTCAGTCCAACAGTCCGATCCATAACTAGCTGCTGTACCTTGTAAAAGCGAAGTCATCGCCTCGTTTTAGAATCATCCACCGGAGCCCCGTGTTCGATACGAGGCTCGATGTTGCCGTCTGCTTCATCACACGTCTTACCTCTCAGGAAGAACAACATGCTTTTCTTTCAAAATGAAAACCCGGAGTGTGGCTGCAGAGGGACGTACTTTTTGGGAGGCAGGGTCGTAGACTTTAAAACACATGAACAGCAGTTAGCTTTAAGGAAACCAGTGTGCACCACAGGTAGGAGACCAGATGTGGTCCTTGGCTTCTATTTGTCCTGAATCACATGACGTGCCGGACAAACTGCAGAACACACGCAGTGAAGTCATCAACTCATCACAAGTTTCTTCTTTCACTTTTCCAGCTCTGTGCAGGTGACTAATTTGATTTCATTTCACTGGTTATTCGACTCAATTTGTTTCTCTGTTTTGACTAATTAGAGCTTTTTGGAGGATTCCTCTGGGTCGCTGTACGCGCAGGACTAATAAATCAGAGATGCTTCCCAATTACCACAGTGACCCCTGCGTCTGCATCCGTGAGCCGGCGATGCGAGAGCGCGTCGACGTTCGTGTACTCGCGCCCGGTTGGTGTGTTTGTGTGTATGAGCACGTGCACCGCTGCCCTTCATAATCAGGGGTCTGAAAGAGCCCCCACTCTGCCAGTGAATTGCTCACAGCTGTGGGCCCCTTGTCGCGCTGGCAGCCTCGGCCCTGTCATCGTGCGTCCGCCTATCTGACCTGCTAATTTGGAGCATATGTAAGTGCTCTTAAAGTGGCGGGCCTTTCGACATGCCACAAACAGCAGCTGTGGCAGCTGCCCCGAAGGAAAGCTTTATTTAATTCAATTACATCTTTTGGAGATATGTAAACGAGGAGCCGAGGGGCTGGGAGAGAGGAGGAGGAGGAGGAGGAGGAGGAGGAGGGAAAGGTGGATGGAGAGGGGAGGAGAGAGGACGACGGGAGGTGGTCTGATCTCCCCTCACCACTCCACCTATCCCCTTCTCCTGCACCCTGCTTGATCGCCATCCTTTCCGACTTGAAACCCAAAAGTGTCGAGGCCCAGGTGGCTCGATAGGCAAATGATTGGGTGAGTAACTGTTGCAAAACCCCCTTGCCTCCCCCTCCTCTCCCTTATCAGACCCCCTTCACTCCCCCCCCCAACCCTACAGCAGGGGGAGTCTGAGGGGGGATAATCAGGGTCAGGATCCTCTGCCACACTGATCAGTACGTCTCAACCCCCGGGCAGCCCTGCAATTAATGCGCCGTTGAAAGGGAGCGAAAATATTCACCATCTGGCAATTAGGGCTCATAGGCTCCCTCTTTCTGTCTCTCCGCCTCTTCTTTGCCTCTCTGGGCTTTAAATGCAATTGTGATCTTCTTCTTGTTCCAGCTCCAGAGCATCACACTGGCCCAAGGCCCATTTGCCGCTCCGAGGGCCTATATAGGAATGAACGAAGGCAGGATCGCAATCCAGGGCAATTCAGAAACCCCTCTCAGTCCTAAAATGGAGACGTAATAACGACTCTTCTTGTTATTTTTCTAACCCACCACCACCACCACCACCGCCCCTCCCTCCGCCCTCACTCTGCCGAGGATTCATCCCATCTCTTGCTCTTCCAGCCCCAGCTGCTGCTGGCCTGAAAAGGGGCTTGAAAGAGACTGGTGTCATCATGATCAAATTAACTCTTTCTCTCTGGATGGGAGCAAAGGTTGTCAATGGTACTGTCGCCTGTAGTCGTTTTTTTAACACATCAATGATGTTATGATTAGTCATTTTGCTGCCAACAATGGCCGCCAAATGCGTGTGAATGCCCTTTCCCGTCAAAGAGGATCGGAGGGCTGTTGAAAGACATTGATTTTGAGAGAAGTCAGACTTCGTTCCAGTTTTTTTTTTTTTCTCCTCCTCCCTCTCTCCCTCCTTCTCTTCTCCACACACTCATTGTGAAATTCAAATCTGGGGATGACAAATACAGTGATTACGTTCACCATTGATCTGGCTAGTTTTGAGTTGCAAATGTGCAACCTCGACATTTGGCTAGTGCGAATCAAGGTCTCGGGGACAATGGAGAAGCAAATGCGAGGAAGTAGTAGGTCGCAGGAGCCACACAGCGAGAGGTGGAAAGCCGTCACAACGAGGGCTGAGAGGGTTTTCCCATTGATCCAAAAAAAAAAAAAAA
This sequence comes from Stegastes partitus, assembly GCF_000690725.1. Taxonomy (NCBI): domain Eukaryota; kingdom Metazoa; phylum Chordata; class Actinopteri; family Pomacentridae; genus Stegastes; species Stegastes partitus. Next base: position 433,161 of record NW_007578228.1, read on the forward strand.
ACGACGTTCCAAATGTTCGCTCAAAAGAGGAGAGAACAAAAAAATGAATCCTCGCTGCTCGTTACTTTCAAGTTTCTTCCCTTCATGTTCCAGCACCTGTGAGGTCAGCGTTCGTCGACTCGACAAGACGCCTCCTGACCCCGATCTCTCGTCTTTAATTGCTACCACCACCCCTACAGCAACCTGCCGCCGCCGCCGCCGCCGCCGCCGCCATCGTGCTTTCCTGTAAAGCGATAATTACACATATTGAATTATTAACAGTCATTATCAAAGCTTGTGCTTAACTTGTTTTGTTGTAGTGTAAGGTTCCTGTGATGTCGGGCAGTCATTACTTATTAACCGACTGGATGCTTTCCCCCCCAGTCGCCGCGCGTCGACGCGTGGCGTTAACGACGCGCTCATCCTGTTTGCCCCCGTTTTAGCTCCAGCTAAATGGCAAAAAAATAATATTGGGGTTACACTGAGGAAAGAAAGAAATTGCTATTTATTGGCCCGAGATGAAATCATTATCATAAGGGGAAATTAATTAAACCAGTATTTTCAGTTGACTGTTGACACAGCCAAGGAGGCTGTTTTGCGGGGCTCGGCTGAGGTTGGTTTTCTTCAGGGAGACGCCCGGTTACAAAAGAGCCGGGGCAGATGACCAACCAGTGCATCAACCTGCATCATTATCAGGAGTTTCTCAACAATTTATTGAAGCAGTGAGTCTGAACCAGCCACTGGGTTCGGATGTAGACGCTGGAGAGTTCTAGCAAGACTGTAAGGTCGCAAGAAGTCATTTAAGGAAGAGGATAAATTCTGATCTGTTTCAAGACAGTCATAACCCCCAAAAATCCCATTTCTAACCAGTAGCACATAAAAACTGGCGCGTGAACAGAGAGTTGGAACTAAAAGTGAACACCTAGAAGTGTAGATAAACCTAATGGACAGATCTACAGTCGCTCAGAGTGCTGGTTGTATGAACACAACCCCAACATAGACCCAACCAAGGATGGAAGCAGACGTAAAATACACAAAAAGACTAAAGTACACGATAACAGTCCAGATAAAATGTACAAAAAGACTTTTTTTTTTTGGTGGGGATCAGCCGACGATCAGTCTGATCAATCGATCAGCATTTTCCCAATCATCTGTTTAGTTTTGTTTTTAACTGACTTCAATCAAACAAATTCATTTAATAATGGATTATTGTGGCTCTGATGCAGCCGCCTGGTCTCCCCTCGGTGTTCTCCAGCAACACTGACATAAATAAAAGCCTTTCAGTGAGGCTTTGGGTTGGAGTTGATGTCGTTTCCGTCCCTGTCCATCACTTCTAATGTGTGTCTTTGTTGAGAAAACACGTTGGTTGATCCTTAATTTACATCAAATGAGATTAACGACGTTCTTCTTGGTGCTTTTCTTCACATTGGGAACTCTTTACCTCCATTCTAAATGTGAATCCAAGAGTTTTCGAGTCTTTCTTTTCATTAATTCACTCTAAGACATCCGATGCTGCTTGAATTTGCAGCACCGAGTTTGTCAGATTCTACAAGACGCTCATAAACTTTGCGTTCTCGTGTACGATCAGTTCAGAGGAGTGTATCTGAAGCGTGATGCGAGGTTCTGTTGAGCCCTGGCGTGAGGGACAAAGTGATGCTTCATTGGCAATTCAAATTCAGAAACACAATTCATTTGCAGAATATTCACTCGCTAAAAATACACTTTTTTTTTTGCGGCTGTAAACGAACTAATACTGCGTGTAATGAACTCACTGTACGGCGCGCAATCAATCAAGTCAGAAGTGAGGAATTGCGTTGTGCTTAACGTCGGCACAAACACATTTGTAAAATGTCAGAACAACTTGCGCTAAAAGAAGCAGCATGTCAGCGTAGATCCACCAGCTTCCTGTCTGCTCCCATCAAGAGCTGGGAAGTAAAAACACATCTTCACAAATTTGATTACTCGTGAACTTCTTAATTGAACGTCTCGTGTCAAGCGAGTCCTTAGAGCGGCTAAATTTAGTCTCTCAGGTGAATGTTTGTGGACAGGTGCTCCCGAAATACCCCCCCAGTGACCTCCCAAAAACTAACCGCCTGGCTCTAAATGCGGCTCGACCCAAATGGAATCCGAGTATGGAAATAGAAAGACAAACATTGAGGCCAGAAACCGTGTCGCACAACTGTGACCCTCCTTCTAGCTCCTCCCTGGAGAAAAAACAGGAGCCTGGAAAAAAAAAAGCAGGCCCGTGGCTGTGGACGAGGAGGTTTCATAAGCACTTAAACAAATCGCAAACAGGTCGACCACACAAGCTGAAGCCGGGTAGGGTAGGGGGGGCGCGGCGGCACTTCAACACAGGGCTTTTTTGCACATGCAAATGTGGCGTTTGTGTGAGTGGCACGCCAAACTGCAGCCAGACAGACAGACAGACAGACAGACAGAGATAGGGAGGCTGAAGCTTCACCTGCAGGACCTCCACCCGACCAAAACCTCAGCATACAGCCACCTTTTATTCTCCTGTTCCGCTCCTTTGTTGCTCCGTCTTTTATACGACGGGTCAACCGCCGTCAGCAAACAGATTTTTGAATATCAGTGAAAGTGCTGTGGATATAACAGTGTGATAAACATTTCCCCAGCAGCAGTATGTGTCTGCTTTATTGTAGTAATGTAGTTTAATTAAACAAAAATGTAATAATTTCAGCTGATGTTGCACAAAACGTGGAACATATCACAGGTGGAAAGTCACTAGTGGCTGTCAAATAAATGCAGGAAAGCAAAAGGTTCATGAAGCAGATTAATATCTATGATGTTTTTACACTGAATGATTTCTTCAGTAATTTAACCGTCTGATGTAAAAAGTTTATTTATTCCATCACTGACCCCCTTTTTTTTGTCCTCATATCTACATTAAATCTCTTCTTCTCTTCCTTTTCCTCTCTGTTAACCTCACATCATCTCCTCTTTTTTTATCTCCCCCCTTTTGACCTCCTCCTCTGGACCGGCGTTTCCTGATCTGCCATTTCGAGCAGCACTCTCTCGCCTCCACTCTCTCTCTCTCTGCTCTTCTTTCCCTGCGTTGAACAAATGGGTAATAAGCGCCACTTTGTACCTCTCTCCTCTTTCAGATCCAGAGTGAAGAGTCTGATTAAATAATCATTGGAGGAGCGGTGTGCGTGCGGCTTTCCCCCTACTCCTCACCTTGGGGACATATTGTCCCCTGTCACTGAAACCTCGGGGACAGAAGGCTCCGCCGTGGGGATGCTCAGTGGGGGAGCAAGGAGCTGATGAAACGAAGATCGGGTAATGAAGGCATGGCCCATGGCTTCCGTGGCTCTGCCATATGTTTCACCAAATGCAAATTGCCCCCAATTCAAACAACTTTTTCATCTTGATATATGCAAATGTGTTTATAAATACTGGCTTATAAATATAGCATTACAGTTTATGCGGGGAGAGCTTGGAGTCGTTCAGCTCCCCTCGCTCTGCTGTCATGTGTGGCGGCGGCGGCGGCGCAGCGTGACGGGCTTTAACGAACAGGCTCGGACCTGGCAGTGGCTAATGGAGTCCTGGGGGACAGGATGTGAGGTGGTCAGATTGGGAGAGGAGCGCCGACCGGCCAATGAGAGCGGCCCTGACGAGTGTCTCGTCCAATTAAAATTAGCCCAGTTATCACAGGAGCCAATTACAAATCAAAGGGGGCGCTGGGGGATGAGGTGGCCGCGCATTTGAACTTTTGACATTTTGAAATCCGCCTTCGTTTAGCTTTTAATATTTTTTCCACACAAACGCTCTGAGTCACGGGGAAGGATTTCAACCTGCACGTACGATACAAAATCAATAATCTATCGAAATAAACGGATTAACAAACAGAAAGTTTATTGTGTTTACACGAGTTGTGTCGGGCAGATCCTGTGGGGTAACGTCACTCTGTGTGTGTGTGTGTGTGTGTGTGTGTGTGTGTGTGTGTGTGTGCTCGCTGCGCTCAGAGCAATGAACCCAAAACATCAACATCAAAGAGGCAAAATGTTAAATAATGATAAAGCCCTGATTGCAGTCTAATTAACATGATTGAGCTACCCGAGAGCTGAGCAGCTTCGTACGTTTCTGTTCTGACCTGGAAAAACTTTGTGACACATCTTCATCCTACACCGGGAAAGAAAAAATAAATCAATTGCATCTTAATTTTTGTATTTTTTAAATGCAGACAATTCCTCGTTTATTCCACTCGGCGGTTTTGAACGCCCCTCTCCTAGCGTGTCACATCGGGTCGCGAGCCATCCCCGAGCCTCTTGAATCTCTGTCACCCGGGCCTCTCGAGGACAGCTGACGGTGTTAGCCGCTCCAGGTCGGGGGTGCAGTCAGGTGTCAGTCGCCGCAGAGATGATCAGATTGTCACAGTCCCGCTGCTTCCCTTGGAGACGGCACCTGAGTCGATGCCTGTGCCAACATCTTCATCATCACCCGCGGCAACAGCAGCTGGCGGCTCTGGACCGGACCGCGTGGCCGACGCCGGCCAAGTGGGTCAGACCTCGCTGAGAGAGTAGGGCCAGTCGACCATAAGGCCTGTTGTTGCTGTTGTTGTTGTTGTTGTTGTTGTTGTTGTTGTCGGATATGGTGCATTATGGGAGGAGTGTGTTCCTCACAGTCAGAATATGGAAGATATTTGCTTGCCGGTGTGTTGACAGTCACGTTTTAGTGTCCGGTTTCTTATTTGACCACCGTGATAGACTGTAAATGACTTGATTTGTTGTAACACACAGAACCTCTTTGGCTTCACAAACACTTTGACCCTCTTTGTTCTTTAGGATGGCAGCCTGCTCCTCTGGTGATTCACAAGGCAGGAGGCTTTATTTACCACAGACTCATTATGACGACGATGGTGTGTGTGTTCGTGTGTGTGTGTGTGTGTGTGGCTGCAGACTGTTCACCGTATACAAAAACTGCATAAAGACAAAATAAAGAAGAGGTGGAACAACAACAGGTTTCATTGAGTTTTACACACTTTTTAAAAAATTGGCACAAAAGTCTAAAATCTAACTCAGCGGCTGACTGATTGTAATTAAATTGCAGATCATGAAACTTGTTTTATTTTCCTTTTTCTGACTATTTGAAGGACTTCTTATCAATGTCTAATAAAAAAACACACATTGAGACTGATTCCCTGCTTTTTCTTTCCACTTATTTCCTGTCTGTCTGTCTTCACTGCTTCTATCAAAAATAAAGACAAAATGCCAATTAAAGAAAGAAAAATTAAAACATTAAGGTTCACCGCTGCTGCATTAAACAGACAAAGAATTCCTGAATATTTACAATTTCACGACAAGCAGGAAAACTCTGTGAATATTGTTTCAAGGAAGAAGTCTTGGGAGCGTTTTCTTTCCTCCACCTTCACCAACCACATCGCTCGTCCTTCCTGCCCTCTGCTAGGACAGGCGAGAGATAATAAACCTGCAGATGTGTTTTGTTAAAGGAACATTTTTTCTAAACACAGTTTGGACTGCTTGTTTTCAGTTCCAGCGTTTTGTGGAGCCCACCATCCACCCCGACCACCTCCCTCTGCGACTACGTCAGCTGACCTCCTCGTTTGCTCACTTGGAAAATAAACACGTGTTGTTTTAGTGTATTAAAACTATTAAAACATGAATACACGCTGTAGGTAAAGACTAGTATTCTGAGCTGGAGGAACTAAAGCCACAAAAAGCTGGTTTATAAATGGACACATGGTGCTGAAATGGATCAGGATTTGTTGGGTTCTGCACAAATGGACCTGAGGCTCATAGCATGAAGTCGGCTCAGGAGATGGACGGGACGCATTGAAGAAATGATAAAAAGGATACAAGCAAAGAAAGGAAGCAAATATAAGTGAAGTAAACACTACATCAGTATGACTTAAGCAGTAAAACGTAGGTTGAACTTCACTTGGGAATCGAATAAAAAGGTCTACTGAAGCCAATAAACCAGGTTTCATAGACGTTGGGACGTTACCACCGCTTAGCACAGTATCAAACTGAAACGAGGACGAACCTGTACGGGTGGTTTAGTCAGTAGGCGCCGACATCCCTCCCACACAGCTAATCTGAGGCCTGCTGCACGAGTCCTCCAGGTCCTGACGGATGACTCGCGCTGGTTACTGTAACCTCCAGGTTCACCGTCAGCTCATTAGCCCGAGTGCTCTGCTGCTAATTCGGGGGTAGGGGAGGGGGTTACGGACTGGATGCTAATTAATCACAGGCGGAGACGACCCGGCACGTAACTGCAGACGAAGCAGTGGCCGACGCCGACGCCGCCACGCCGGCGTCGCGCTCAGTTTGTGAGTGAACGCGGCACCGTGAGGGTCAGTCTGCAGAATAAACGACCAACAAAGGCAGCAGCAGAACAACTGTGTGATCTCAGGGAGCTTTAAAATGATGTTAACTCGTCTCATGAGAAGAAAGAAAAGTTGTGAAATGGATCCACCAGTAAATTCAGATTGTGTCAGGTTGTCAGGAGGATGCACCAGAATCCTGATGAACCCTCAGCCATGGTTCAAACACTGGGGATCCTTGATTAGCCACGAGCTAAGCTAAACGCACCACATGCTGCAGTTTTATTGGTGAAAACAGTGTTCATCACATGTGAGCACAGAAGAACTAAACGCTGTCGTATTCTCACCTGAGATGGTGCAATGTTCATTCATCCTGAAGGAAACAGCGTTCATCTTAGCGTCTAAGTGCTCCACTATGTCCAACAGCTGATGGCTAACTTTGTCCATCTGCTGTTTGATCCTGTTCAGGTAATGATGAGCTGAAAGTACACTAAAACACTCCTGGGATATTTCTCTGTGGGCTACTGTTCATATTTTGTAAAAAATATAAAACCATGTCCAGCTGGCCCGTTTAGAAAACTCTGCTAAATTTCACAACTTTTGAAAGTAGTTTTGTTAATTTTAAGTTTTAAGGTTTTTGACCTGAAGCTTCCTCACTGAAATAAAAACATGTTTTAAGCATCATGGTGGATGACAGGAAATGTGACGACGAGTGTGATTGATAGCTGATCGTCTGACAGAAGGAACATGAAGATGTATGCAGTACATGAACTTTGGCAGAGGACTGGATGGAAGTTCAGGATGTGAGTGTTCAGAGCTACAATGGCTCCCTCTGGAGGGTTTCATGTGAGGAAACAGGAGGACGGAGGAGACGAGCAGAACAGTCAGCGCTGTAGGGCTTCATCAGTTCTAAGAAAAAACAACTAACAAGATAATAAAGAAAAGAAAATGTGTGTATTGTGTAGGCAACTTGCATGAACGTCAGCCTCTTAAGATCCAAGCTCTTGTTTGATTTGCTTTTTTTTATTTCTCTTGATCTGATCAAATAGCAAAGAGAAATAAAAAATATGAAGAAAATAAAAAATATATTGAAAAATATGTATTTAAAAATGGGCTTTTAAAAAGTAAAAATATAAAGAAAACAAGAAGTATGAAAATATATTTAAAAATGTCTAAAAATGCAAAAATATAAAGAAAATAAAAAATATATTAAAATATATATTACAAAAATATGTTTTAAAAAAGCAAAAATATAAAGAAAATAAAAAATACATAAAAAAATGTTTTTTTTTAAAAGTCAAATATAAGAAAATAAAAAGTAGATTTAAAAATACATTTAAGAATATGTTTGAAAAAGTAAAACTATAAAGAAAATGAAAAATATATGAAAAAGATTTATTTAAAAATATCTTTTTAAAAAGTAAAAAACATATTTCAATTATTTTTTAAATAAAATGTAAAATAAAAATAATAAAATAATTTTAAATAAAACAAAATAATTACTACTTTACTGTGGTAATATAGCCCAAAGTGTGATGTCCACACATGTAGACACCAGGTCTTAAGAGGTTCAGGACAAAACTGGACTTTAATTGAAAATCACTGCCTTTACACTGTATTGTTAGAATCCTTTCTATTGTGAGGGTTTAGTGTATTTTAGGATATTTGCAAACTTAAGTCTTTAAAACAAATAGAGAAACTATTAACGTCTGTTCTTCTTACGCATCAAACTTTGCTTTATAATAGAATTCGTGTCTTTTTATCTGTTTCTTTTTTTGTGTTTTGCTACCAACTAATTGCAATCACGAGGAATTTCTCTTCTTATTTTAGGAGAGAAGGCCCGTTTGTATTATGAAGTAAATGATGAGTAAACGTAAGTGGCGGCGCTGTGTGTGGACGGCCAGCTGCTTTGTGCTGCACAACATCTGTACAAACACCTACATGTACAACGGTGTCTGTTTGTGCAAATAAACCTGTGTGTACGTGCGCCTCGCCGTCCCTGGTGCCCTCATTAACACCACGATATCCTGACTGAAACGAAGCACCAGCCAGATGCATTGTTGATCACATGACATGAAGACGGATGGCCGTGTGGGGGAGGCAGGCGAGGACGCACATGTGTGCACGAGTTTTAAAGCAGCATCCGAGATCAGGAATTAAACTGTGTGGTGACTGGCAAGTGTGTGTAATCGTCTTAATCTGGTAGAAATAAAAAAGATATAAAATATTGCTTATGTAGAAATGTGTTGCATCCAGAAAGAGCAGAAAAGTGTTCATGAGCAGAGAAGGTCATCGCTGTTGTACACCAGAGGGCAGCAGATGACAGCACGTCAGTTTGACTCAGCGGCTGTTGTGGGGAAGAGCTGCAAGGTGGAGCAGTGGTTAGCACCGTCACCTCATAGCTAGAAGGTTGGCGTCCCGGTGAGGACACCCGTGGAGTCTCCATGTTCTCCCCGTGCAGCGTGGGTTCTCTCCGGGTTCTCCGGCTTCCTCCCACAGTCCACAAACATGTTGAGGTTAATTGGTGATTCTAAATTGTCCGTAGGTGTGAATGTGAGTGTGCTTGGTTGTCTGTCTCTAAGTGTAGCCCTGTGATAGACTGGTTACCTGTCCAGGTGAACCTGCCTTCACCCTGAGTCAGCTGGGATAGACTCCAGCCCCCCATGACCCTGGTGAGGATTAAGGTGTAGAGATGATGGATGGATGGATGTTGTGGGGAAATCTAGTTACATGGCATTGCACAGTAACTAATAAAACTGCTGGTGCCAATAGTTCAGCTACGACTGGTACTGATGCTAATATTATTATTATTGTGAGGGCCGCCACAACCATCACAGCTTCAACATATTGCAGTAACTCGACCTGTGTTGCTGCTGATGCTGTGCTGGATTCACCACTACTATGGGCTTCACGGTGCAGCAAAAACAAACAGAACAAACATGTTGATAGACGCCTGCTATCACTGTGGAATATCACCGACCTTGCTGCTGTTGGTTTAATCTCCTTTTCTACCAACGTAACAGCAGCTGATCACATTAAACCAGTTGCGTTTAGCTGAGCTGCCTCCATGTGCTGCTCGCCATCATGGCCGACTGGCACGCTCACTGAAACCGAGTCAGTGAAATTTGTGTCACCTGCATTTTTTTCCCGCTGTAACAAGTCAAAATGCCTTTAAAAAATGATCTATTTCTGAGTTTTGCATAATTCATAAGAGACTTGTGTGTTTGTGTTCCGGCCCTTCAGATCTGACCACCCACACAGGCCTCATGAAGCAGAACCACTGAGTCTGTTCGCTGCTAAACTCTTAAATAATACATATTATCCAAGGATGTTGTGTTTTTTAAGTGAAACTTTGGTTCTTAGTTGTTAAGTCATGAATATTTAATAGTAAAGAGAGATTTGAAACCATGTTTTCAGGGGCTTTAAGGAGTCATCTTTCCTTCTTCATCCATTTCTGAAACGTGTCTCGCAGACGGCTCACATGTGAGTCTCAGCGGTTAGATGTCTGCACACCTGGAACTGTAAAAAGAAGCTGTTGTTGGACTTGGCTAGCCATTTCATACTCTTTGATCAAAGCACAGCAGACAGAAACATGAAGCTATGAACACTTATGGTGTGATCTGCTCCACTGAAGCCAGAGGTCAGGGAGGTCAGGAGCACACGTCCAGCTTGTACAGATTCATTGTTTTGCTCAAGGACAGTTCACCAGAAAGCCATCCATCCATCCATCCATCCATCCATCCATCCATCCATCCAGCTGCATGTGAAGCAGCTGCTCACACAGAGTAAACACAACGTATATGTCCAGAGAGTCCCGCGTACCGGTTCTGCACGAAATCAAATCTCCTGTTTAGCGATTAGCACACGACACAGTCAACAGACTTTAAGGTTTTATAGGTGACTGAGACAACATCATACAACATGTGTGACACTGGGAGGATAACCAGTTCAACCTTAAACACAGAGACGTGAAACTAACTTCAATTAATACTCATTTGGTGAGAGCAGTATTTAGCACACACACTGAACAGCTGCTGGATTTGTGAAGCAGCTCAATGTTTTATTTTAATATCTACATTAAAGTTGTATTCATTGTGCTTTTTGGCCACTTAGAGGAAACAAGCTGTAAACATGCATGTATTTACCCAGGTGGCAGAATAAATGGTATTTAGAGCAATTTATCTGCCAACCTGATGGGTAGGACTAAAATATTCAACCTCCAAACCATCCATCCATCATCTCTACACCTTCATCCTCACGAGGGTCATGGGGGGCTGGAGTCTATCCCAGCTGACTCAGGGTGAAGGCAGGTTCACCTGGACAGGTAACCAGTCTATCACAGGGCTACACTTAGAGACAGACAACCAAGCACACTCACATTCACACCTACGGACAATTTACAATCACCAACTAACCTCAGCATGTTTCTGGACTGTGGGAGGAAGCTGGAGAACCCAGAGAGAACCCACGCTGCACGGGGAGAACATGGAGACTCCACACAGGAAGATCCCGGGTGTTGACCTTCTACCACCGAGCTATCTTGCAGCCTCTCCACCAAACCAGAGAAGAGGAGACGTGTTGCTCTTCCTCTATGTTCACCAGTTTGTTGTTTGTCTGCTGTTCAGTGCTGAGTAGGACGTCTATCAGGGCTTGTTGTTGCAGAAACGAGCTTCATGCTGCTGCTGGAGCTCCTGTAAACGCAGTGGGACTGAACCAGAAGGTCATAACAGTGAAACAATGAGCTGAAAGACACTCAACAGCTGTGAGGCGGTGACGGGAGAAAGAGCCCAGTGTTCACTTCCACATCACATTATAGGCACCACTTTAACAATAAAACATCTTGGTTTGTGTTTGGGTTGCAGTGAGAGCTGCAGACAAATGCAGGATCTCTGCTGTTGGATCATCACCACAGGTGCATGCAGCTGCAACACCACAAGCTGATTCTGCATCAATGAACACGTCAGCTTCTCTCTGCAGAGTGTTTAGAGGACAAGAGCGCCGAGACTCTGAACCATTAGAGCCAGTTGCTGCTTTTTATTTGGCACTCACCAAAACAAATGTCTTAACCATCAGCATCCCCCCAGCGCTCGGTGCAGTTAACCCCCCGCGGATCAGGAGGCTAAGCTAGCACCACACACACACATGTAAACACACTGGGCTCTGTGTCTCACACTCTCCCCATTGTTCACATTAGGAGAATTCCCTCCAGACACTCGTGCATTAAACAGCCGGGGAGTTGAATGTATGCATGGGCTGTAATTGGCGGATTATAAATTCCTACACACTGGTGGCTCTGTTGACTTTGCCATCTCTGATCCCCCAGTGTATTCATTTCAAAGGACTCTATTTGTAGCCTTTTGGTGGAAAAAAAACTACAGTTTAATGTGCAGCCCCAGCCTGGTGAAACACACACACACACGTTATAATTGGGTCCTTTTACGCAAAGATAAATTATGCATGAACTTAATGGTCGGGGTTTGTGGCCCCCGCTGATGTGGAAACTGCAAGGGTTTGGAAAACTCTACGGGGACTCAGCAGAACAGAAACAGAACGCACCCCGGGTCTGCGTATATGTTCATTAAAATCATATGCGGTGACTCTGCCGCGCCCTCGTGATCATTAGATGAAAACTGAGCGGGGTGACATTTTTCCTTTTTTTTACTTTTATGTGTCGACGCGTTTAAACGCTCCTGTGATTAATTTTTACACGTTTGCTCCACTTCCAGAGTCCTGCTGTTTCTGGTTTGAGCTTAAGATTGAAACTGACCTGCAAGTCATTAAAACTACAACAAAAAACCCACACGGATTTCTTAATTGTAGTTGTGCAAACCTCTCACCCGACACGCTTTCACTTGCACATGCAAATCCTGTGGCGTCGAATAATAACCACCGGCTAAATGCTGCTCAAGATTGCCGGCGACAAGTTTTTCTGCTTTGCCAGCCGCGTTTGGCAGGAAACCAACAATTATTTGAAAGTCCTATTCAGTTGTAAAAAGAGTGGAGATGCAGTTTTTGGAACCATTAGCTGATGTCGATGTGAGAAAAAGCTGCTTTCCTGCCCTGATCGCTGGCCTCAAGGGTGTAAATTACATTGCTTTTTTTTTAAAAAACGGATTCAGAGAGACACTTCACCACCCAGCCTTGCATCATGTGCTTAAATCTTGAGTGTGGGTGCCACCAGGATTGTCCCATTCGAGTTATTAAGTGCAGGTCCGGACTTGAACGCGGTGTTGGGAAAGTGTTTGCTGTGACTCATGTGCACAGCAGCGCCGTGTGGCTGATGACTGATTTTAATGCAAAAATTAGTTTAAAAAATTAAATGCAAATAATTATTCCAGATAGAAGTGAATGTGATGCAGCCTAGTGGTTAAAAAAGTCGCTCAAAGAAATTTGTACGAGGCTGATTTTGAAGGATTTGAGCACATGGATACAGCTCATACAGACACTGGGGTGCCAAAGTTGGAGATTATGAAGTCCTTCAGAGAGTTGAAGCTGATCTTATTAAACATTTTAGAAACTGATTTAAATATTACGCTTTATGTGAAGCAGTAGTTTGGGGTGTCGGTGCTACTAGGAGAGTATTTCAGCATTTTTCAGCTTGTTGTTTCGGCTTTGTGACCCACAGTTCTGGTGTAGCTGCTAAAAGGAGAGTGAAAATGAAATTAAATCTTCTGTTCTACAACATCTGCAAATTGGCTCATTATAA
>NW_007578228.1:448755-451310 GCF_000690725.1 Stegastes partitus
CCTTGTATGTTGTGTGCGTACTTGGCCATTAAAGCTGATTCTGATTCTGAGGTTCTGGTTCTTAGCCACGAGGAGGGCTTTTAGTTCATGTGCCAAAGTTTGGACTTCACAAAAGGCAGCGTTTTGTTCAGGGTCTAACTTTGCTTTCATCTGAACTAAAAAGCCATAACACACTGCTGAAAGGGGGATAATCCTGAAACTATGAGTTCTCTAAAACTCTGCCATTCACACACACACACCCCATTTTTAATAGAACAGATGCATTTCAGCAGTAAAAACAAAGGGACAGAGGATTAAATCAAAGGTTTTATCATGAAAGAGAAGCAGCTTTGGTGCTGGTATAACTCCTGCTTGCCAGCAGAGACCTACATGAAGGTCACAGGTTTCTCAGAGCCTCCTTCTACAGTGAATGTGTGATTCCAGTCCCACTTGACTGCAGACGGCACCAGGCACAGCGAGGCACCGTCACTCCTCCACCTCGTCTTTCTTTCTCTCCGTGAATGCCGGGAATGCTCGCTTACAGACGAGCTGGACACCGTTTGGGATTTACAGTTAAACCAATTACTCAGGAGGTCACGAGAAGTCCTCACGTTTGACCGATGGCTGATAGTTCACCGGGATGCTCCGAGCCAAAGAGCCTCGGAGGCACAAGAGAAGGATGAGAACGTTGCTTTAGAGCAAAGCCAAGGGGCCTCGTTTATTAGAACAAGACAAAAGACATCGCACTGTGATGAAGTAAAGTCTTTTCTAGTCATCAATAACATGAAAAGGGAAAATAATAAATGGCTGCAGAACACGAGACAGGAGGAGAGATATCGGGTGTCAACAAAGTGCAGCAGATTATATTTATATATATATATATATGTGTGTGTGTGTGTGTGTGTGTCTTTAACATCACTCATCTTGTGCATTAAACGCTGCACTCGGTCCAACGCTGTGGTAGAAAAAAGACAGAATCCCATAAAAACTGTGAAACTCTGGCAGCAAAAGGAAAAGAGAAAATATGTTTAAAAGAATTGTGGAATGGTCGTGGGTTCGAGTCCCGCTCATGGCCTTTTCCTGCAGATTCTTTTTTTTTTTTTTAAATTTCAAAATCATTATTTGTATGTTTACAAAAAGGGGAAAACTCTGTAAAAATAACAAACTATAAATAACAACTAATGACAGAAGTGTGTGTGCACGTAGGAAAACACTGAAGTGCTGCTGATTGGAGGTAAAAGCCCATCACTGCCTCATTTAGAGACGTCAGACCAGAGTTCTGAGTCTCAGTCAGAGAGTTCAAGTGTAAAGTATCACGAGCACATGATGAGGATCGACCACCAACAGTTACATAATCGGCCTCCACGAGTTCTTTGAAAGCTTAAAACATAAAAAGATTAAATTTGATTCTTGGTGTTGGGAGTTTTTTTTGTGCATATCAGGAAAATGTTTCTCTGCTGAGTGGAAACACAAGAAAAGCTGATTTAAATCATGTTTATAGAGCCAGTTTAAATTGTAAATCAGCTTTCTTCTTACATCACTCTACAAACAGTGAAATCAATAGTTTAACAAAAATAAAAAGCTGCGAGGATCAATATTTCTGTAATAACATCGGCTGAACCGACTTCTTCTCTTTGTGCTCAGCTGAGAATCATCACCAAACTCTGCAGCTTCTCTGATCTTTACGGTGCATTTTGGCATCTTTCAGCTCATTGCTTTGGTTTGACGGCTGCAGCGTTCAGGTTTTGGTTAATTACGTTGATTAATTAGCTCAGTTCAGTTTTCAGCTGTAAAGCACCACATAACAAACAGGTAGTAAGCAAATAGCTTGTGATAATACTCGAGTATTTTGGTTTTAAAGGACCAGATAGGGTTCCCTCCAGGTTCTCCAGCTTCCTCCCACAGTCCAAAAACATCCACCCATTATCTATAAACCGCTTAATCCTCATTAGGGTCATGGGGACTGTGGGAGGAGAACCCAAAGAGAACCCACAGAAAGATGCCAGGTGTCCTCACCGGGACGTGAACCGGTTAAAAAGTTTTATTCAGCATGTAACATACAATTTACTGTACTTGTGATGTCTTCTGTCGTTGCTCCGCTGATGCGTCACATGAAGCCAGAAATAGATGCAACCACAGCTTCAACTACAAGCAGGAAGATAAGCAATAAACAGTGAGAGCTGCTGCTGCTGCTTGCAGGGCAGAGTTAGATATTTTTAAAAACCCCAGAGGGGAGCCTCAGCACTAATCTGTTTTTATTTATTTTTATATGAATGCAAGTAAACTTTTCTCAGTGAGAACTCCAGAGAGGAGAGAGAATAACAAGTGAAGTGCTTCTCAGACTGACCCAGCAGCAGCAGCAGCCTGTCATTTGCACAGAATATAGAAATTGCTGTCATTGAGGTGCTGCACACGCATGTGTAATGATGCACGATGACTGTTTTGGCAAGTGACATGTTTAAAAAGAAGTATATTTAGAGGTCATGCTGGTTTTCTGATCCTCGTGCATTTGCTCACGAGTTTCCTCTTTCACCGCTGAAGCAACGCGTCACCTTCTCCAGCAGCCAGCTCTGGTC
>NW_007578228.1:451923-455842 GCF_000690725.1 Stegastes partitus
GTACTACAGATCTACCTCAGAGCTTTGGAGCGTTTATAGCGTTTATGGGTTGGTTTTGACAAGCTGAAGAGTGCTGTCACACACTGAAGTGTAATCTGGGGCACGGCGGTGGCCTCGGGGGTCGACGCTCGTATCACAAAATCCCTGCTTTCAATCTGACGAGGCACTTCTGTAGCTTCTCATCTCTTCCTCTACCTTCATCAGTAAAATTAAACGAGGGAATCCTTACGTCTCTTTTTAGACTAAATGGATCTTTATTTAACCTTTAAGAACCTCCAGATTTCTGGCAGAGAAAGATTTAAACACCATCGAGTTGTAGCTGAAGCCACGTCTCTGAGAAACAACACCAGATATTTTAGCAGAAAAGACTTTTTTCTTAGTCTTACGTGTGTTCAGTATGTTTGTGGCATAATGTCACGTTAATAAACAGAATTTTCTCATTATGTTGACTAAAAAACAAATCCACCTCCACGTTTATAACCACTACAAAACACAATTTATTATTATTATTTTTAACCATATGATGTCTTTAAAATAATGTTTTGAATTGATTAACATCATATTTTTTAGTGATTTGACCAGATAGCGTCTATAATTTAACAAAACGGGGAAATACTGTAAAATATCAGAAGAAGAAAAATATGTTTTTCTGTCAAATAATTTGTTTTATTTTATTTTATTTTATTGATGTGCTGATTTAAATACAATAAAAGAAAACATTTCTAAAATCTAAATTTTTGATTTAGTCACTATGTTAAGTTTTAGCCAGTTTTCTGATAGTAAACGTGTAAATTAATACTTTTTTTTTTTTTTTTTAATTCCCAAGATACTATTTGTACTTTTACAACAAGAGGAAAAAACAAATCCACCTCAAAGTTTCTAACCACTGCAAAACCCAATTAAAATATATTATTTTTACCATATTATGTCTTTAATTTCATGTTTTTAATTGATTAACATTTAAACTTTTGGCCACATCAGTTTATTTTTATTCATTCTTTTGTTTCTTGTTTGTTTTTTGTTTTATTTAATAAATTCTGTCGACACTAAAAGTCACTTAAGTTTGATTACGAGGCTCATAAATGATGCATTAAGGAAAACAAGTTTACAACCAAAGATCAAGATGTGATTGTGCAGCACTTATGAGAAAGGACAATAAAAGAATGTGTTTCCTTAAAAGCAGGTGAATGTTTAAACCCACCTGAAACTGAAAGCAGAGATAAAAGAATCATTGACATCTTACACCCTCTCGTCCCGAGACGCCCTCCAGCTCATTCACGCTCAGATAAAGACCTTGAAGTCTAAAACAATGAGCATGCATTATGTATTTTCCCCTTTTCTGACGAGGTCACCAGACAACAGAGGCGCTAATGCTTGTTGTTGGTTCACTTCACAGGCTGTAATTCTGGGTTTTGGGTTACACACAGTGAGCTCAGGCCACCTGCGAGGGAAGAGCATCAACAAACCGCCGCGCCGGAAGCGTTTTATTATTAGCCCCGCTGGCTTTTGTGCTTGTGCCCCGCCGGCCTCGGTGTTTGCTCGGTGACATCATGGCGGGTTATCAAGTGAGTGATGAAGGCTTGTTTGTGGAGCGGGTGTACCAGAGAGCAGAGAGAGTCAAGGTTTGGCTGAGACAGAGATTCACCACTTTGGTCCAGTCCAACTACTGGATGACACATTCTGAGGGTCATAAATGTGTTCATCCCTTTACTACAAGGTTTGTCATTCCACCAACCCACTCATCAGCGTCAGGAAATGTGTGTTTAATCTAAATGATCAGATGGTTGCATAAATGGAATCCGACCCTTAACAATCCTAAACCTGCTATCCAACAGGTTTTTAGGAAAAACCAACAGAACCCATAAAAACATCCTTAACATAGTGACAGCCTTGGATTCTGACTCCGACATGACATTTAATGTCACCAATCAGGATGACGGCGTATTATCTGACTGAACAATCCCACAGATTGGCTACGTTCACACTGCAGGACTTGATGCTCAATGAGGATTTCTTTGTGACTTCCTTCACGTTTCCAGTTCAATGCGACTTGTATGTGATCTGCTGTGTGAACTTCATACGACCCAAAAGTGTCCCGCATGCGCAGAAGAGGACACGACGACGTCACACGCAGCGAGCGTGCTCAGTGTTTATGGAAGTAAACATGGATGGTAACGGTGGAGCGTATCTGCCACTCCCCCGCCGCCACCGATGGAGGAAACAGAAGTGTGAGCGCTAACTAAACTAGCATCAGCAGCCAAGTACTGCCTGTGTGTTCCCCAACCGTCGAATATTTGGATATTCATCATTAATTGGACCTGTGTTGTTCAGACTGTCATGAAAAGATCAGATACAGGTCGCATGGGGGGTAATAAAAATCGGCTTTGGGTCACTTCAGCTGCTGTCTGAACGTATTTACCTTTGATGTCAACTGACGGCCCCGTGCACAAGTGTGTTCCAACAACACACTAGTTATTATAACAACTATACACAATAAATACGAACAACTAATGAGCCTTCCAGCATCAAGCCCTCCTTGTATCTGGACCTCCGTCTTGACAATCCGACAGCCTTGCTATCCGACATAAAAGAAGGTTTTACATTTAGTGTACTCGAGTCTTTTCTGAGTGTAAAAAGTATTTTTCTTTCTTAGAACTTAGTCCAAACCTACAGCCTCAGAGCCTCTAGCGAGACGGATAACTTTTGTGAAAGACAGAACTAAATAACTGGAAGTCTTTCTCCAACAGACATTTGTCTATTTTTAGTGGAACACTTCTCAAAAAGAGCTCCATCGCTCTTCGGTGAGATATTCAGTGGTTCCTAAATACCCATCAAACTGTCTGATTGAACAGGAAATGAACACAGTCCAACCTGCCACACTGTTCCTGAATAATTCAGGCTTTCATTTGAGGGGACCACTCGCGATCAATCAGCGGCGGGAGCGAAGGGACATCCCTATTATGAAATGCAAATTCTTAGGAAATATAATTTGCTTCCACTGATTTTGAACAGGTCTGTCCGTGTTTGCTAACAGAAGACAGCGGCCCATAAGAGCAGCTCTGATTAAAACGTCTCTCCATCCTTATCACCACCGAGCTCCCATTATGTAACCGTGCAGCCCATTGTGTTTCCTGGTCAGCGAGCATACTAACTAAGTGCATTTCCCTCCGCTCTGGCTTCATTAGGATGCAAGTGGGGCCGAGGTCCTCGATGGATGTGAAGGCCTTTGTGTCTGAGCTGCAGCAGGACCCATTTGTCTCAACAGGCACACGGGACTTTAATAGCTGGAGGTTGACCTAGTTGCTTCGTCTGGCCTGCGCTTGTCTCCGACGGGGTCTGGGAGTGAAAGAGAGGAGAAAAAAAAGTGGGGGGTGGAAGGAGAGGGAGAAAAATGGGAGGAACTGGGGTATGGCCCCGTCCCCCCGCTGAGTGATGGGACAGCTGAGGGCAACTGTGCGGCAGCTAAACAAACCCGCATATTCTCACACTGCTCCCACCGCAGAAATAGAACGGCAGCATCCAGGAAGGCATGCGCAGCAACTGATGCTACAGGGCGAGATGCTGCTGCAATCCTGCTCAGATTGCAGGCAACAGACGTTTAACTATACAAAAACTTAAATTAAACAATAATAATCCTAATGCACATGTCTACCTTGCAAAATATTGGTGTTGTTTGATACATAGCGGCTGTAAAAAGCTTCTAATTTCCAATCGAAAGTTACTCACTTTGACTTTTTTAGCTGATGATTGTGTCATAACAGCCTGCTCTGCATCAAACAGCAGAAGCTACTGAAGAAAGTGCAGCAACCCTGTCACACACCCACCAGAAAATTCATAGAAAATCATATAAATGGCAGCAGACTATTCAACCTTTATTCAAGAATCAACAAGTGATGTTCAGCTGTGTCACCAGAAAAAA
>NW_007578228.1:457082-459044 GCF_000690725.1 Stegastes partitus
TTTAGATTTGATTGAGCTTCCAAACAAAACTGCACATTACACAGTAAGTTAAGTGAACAGTCTGATGCTTACTTCTGCTTCCACTCATGTTGGCTCAGATTGTTTTTAAAGCCTTCCAAACCTGCTGAGGGGGTTTAGGGGCTCAGAGAGTTCATAACACTTCTTCTTACTGCCCGGAGCAAAACGACTCCAGTCAAGAAATGCTGCTGCTGTTGTTGTTGAACAAACGCTGTCACATGCTCTCCGTTTCCATCTCCGGTCCCTTCCTGCCTGCAGCTATTGTCTCTCTGCTTGTGTGTCTGCTGCTGCTGCCTCGTGCGTTTAATTGCAGGAGTAGAAGCAGGTGTACTGGAACCGGATCAGAGCTTCAGCACCTGCACTGCATTAGCATCACCATCACCGAGCCTGCTCCAAATACGCAGCACTTAGCAGAACGTGGACTCAAACACATCCACAGATGGCTCAGCTCTTGGATCCCAACTTTTAGTCCGACCTCATCCCCAGGTTCCCGTTTACCAGCCCAGACTTCAACTTCCTGTTCTCCTGCTTCCCTTTGCATCTTCGCTGTGGCAACCAGCTTATAAAATAATGTCCCCAAGTTTACGAGAAACTCTTCCGATGAGCAGCGAGGACGTGACCTGATTGTCCTGAACTGCAGCTACAAGCCTGTTAGTCACACAGATTACTGCAGTGTTTACACAACAACAGTGACTCCACTTAGTTTAAATGTAGAACACACAAACCGACTCTACGGACGTCACACCAAACCACAATATTGCGGCGCGGCTTCTGAAAATGAAAACACTGTAAAACTGAGCAAATAGTGGCGTCGCTTCCCAGCAGGTGGTGAGATATGCAAATGTTTGATTGAAGCTGTAAACATTCAAGGAATCCAACCTGTTGTTTGTCGTCCCAGTGCCCTAATTTTACCACAAGGAAGTGATCCGTTCACATCCTGGAGACGGTTTACAGGCCTCGGCACCTTTGAACTCTGCCTTTTACAGCCGATCTTCTCCTCTGGACTGGATTTCGTCCCGAGGTTCCATAAAGTTCATCCTGTCATTTCTCTGGGCGTGTTAGCGAAACACAGCTCTCGAACGCAGACGTCATAAAAAAGCTTCACGCTGCATTCAAACCGGTCTTATCGGCCCCGACACTCATAGAAACGCCAACATGCTGCAAGACAAAAGGAATCGAGGAAGAGGGAGATGTTTTGTCAGCATTCCCAGATTGGGATTTAAAGCAGCGGATCAGACGCTACAATGCAGAGAAAGTCCTCAAAGTGTCACATTCTGTGTCACGCCACGACGTGCTGCGTGTAATTCTCACTGAGTTTAAAAAACACTCAGCTGCACATGTTGACAATAGCTGATGAGGGAATGTTCGCCGCTGAGGTTTCCTTCCCAGAAGCGCTCCGGCCCACGCGTTTGTCCGTCGGAGAGTGTGCAGGGCCTGCAGCTGAAGACTTCCTGCAGCACCAGGAAGCACCTGCCTGCTCTGGTCGGACAGGTCCTCACCGTGCTGCACACGTCACAGCTGTTGTTGAGGAGGCTATTGTATGAAAAGCTGCTTGACTTGTAGAACACTATTCATGAGAATGAACAGTGAAAGGCTGCTCTGTTCTGTTGCAGGCTGTTTATTTTTCTCTCTCTCTTTGTGTGGAGGTCACTGTAGGGTCTCAGACATGAAGGTCCTGAACCGATTCTTGTGTTTTCACTGCAAAAAGATGTCTGGGTTTTTTTTAATTACATTTTTTTTCTCAATGAACAACATTCATTTGACGTAGATTTCCTTTTTTTCTGAAATTGTGTCAACGATTGAATCCATGCATTTGACTCCCACATGTTTCTATTTAACCGTCAAACAAATTTGAATCAGTTTTTCTGGTGTTGGCTGTAGTGAGCTGATCAGTCATGTGAGCTAAATGCTGCTGTCATCACTTGTTTGGAAAAGGTATGTCCA
>NW_007578228.1:459409-465459 GCF_000690725.1 Stegastes partitus
TCAAATTAATAATAAAATAATAAATTAAAATCTTTGAAAAAGTGGGAAACTTTTTCATTTTTTTGCTTCCATTGACCTTTTCTGATGGTTACTTAAAAACGAGCATAGAAATGCTTTTTTCCCACATTAAACATAGAGCCTTATGGTGCTCTAATTGATTTATTTTACACAGCTCATGTACTTTAACTCGTTATGTGACCTTGGCTGCAACACTACCACACTGACACAACTAATATCTGTAATTCATTTCCTTTGAAAGCATTTGTTTTCACGTTGGCATTTTTTTTTTCCTGCTCATAATTTGGGTCCCACTTAAATGTTGTAAAATGGGAATAAAAAGAAGGCATGAATGTGTGAATGCGTGAGTCACCTAAAACATCGGCATGATCACAATGAACAGTTCAGACCAGTGCCAAGAAAATCGGAAGCTCCTGCCGCTGAGTCACTGGGTCACGTTGCCTGATAATCATATTTGTTCGTGTCACGTGACCGGAGCTGGTTATCGCTGTACTTGGATCATGCACCAAGGGGCCTGCTATAAACCTTTTTTTTTTTTAATTATGGGCCTCAGACGGTCACAAAGAGGCACCAAACCATCCTTCTGTTGTGTGGGTAGTTTTAGAACAAAGGCCACTAATGCCAAGGTCGTGGGTTTGATCTCCTCAGTGTCTCAGTTTTATTGCCGCCTCCCTGATCCTTGTTGTGTTATCATGCCGGCTATTAAGGCAGGACTTAGTGTTCATTGTGCAACCTGTAATCGTGCACCAGAGATGGTATTTTATTGGTTGTACATTCGTTTGTGTGTTCTGGTTTTTGCTTGAACAATGCACTTCATTCTTTACACCCGACATTGTCTTCGTGTTATCCTCGTTTCATTCATTGTTTTGTCCAAACCAGTTTTGTCCAGGATACTGTTTCCGGTCTAAATGTAAGCTGGCACCAGAGTTTTAAAAGCAGGTAACGGATCATTTTTCACATTTATCCAAGGACTGTTATTCCTGAAAGTCAACATGAGATGATTGGTACAGCTGGAGGAGTGTATTTAATCCAACTGTCCTCAACGATTTTTCGTAAAGGCAACAAGGAAGCTCTGTGTAGGAAACCAACGTCACCTCTCTTCTCATTTTTCCAGTGGAAGCATCAAGCGGCAGACCTGTTAGAACAGACGGCAGCTGTGTTATCTCTAGTTCAATTCTGTTCTGAGCAACGTGAACAACATCGCCGGTTCAAGGCCACCGCTACCTGGAACAACGTGTTCTAAAGCCTAAAAATGCCATCGATACCCCCTTTAAAATAGCCTCTGTTCTAACAATAGACGTACTGGAAGGTGGAGGTACTGCTGCGACGCATATCTGTCTGATATCTTATCAGTGAACATGCTCTTCTTTCTTTCCCTCTGTTCAACTTCCTCTTTTTGCGTCATTCACTTTTCCTTCCATTCAGCGTTTTCCACTGACAGATGCTGCAACCCGCAGAAAGAAAAACTTCCCCAGAAATCCCCGGGCTCGGGTTCCTGCAGCACGTCAGACAAGCAAATATGAAGCTGTCAGACGCTGGACTCCTGCCAGTCATCACGGGAATATTAACATTTTCAAAACAATGCATGCGGTGGCTTCAGGTGCTCGAGGTAATCAGCACAGCGACTTGGGGGCATCGCCGTAATGCGCTGAGAGGTCCTCGGCGCTGAACAAGGCCTCGTCTGTCTCTCCTGAAGGTGGACAGTGGCGACTTTTGAAGTCTCTGCTTTCAGTCGTCTCCGAGCTCAGGGGCCCCGCTGCAGCATATCAAACGCTGCCCAAAGACAAAGCCACTTTGTGTGTGTGTGTGTGTGTGTGTGTGTGTGTGTGTGTTTCATGGCCACAAAGATAGATTGCTAATGAGGCTCCAGTCTCTGGGCTCAGATCTGGCTTTGGGACTCTGGTCTCAGATTTCGGCTCACGTTGCATAAAAAGGAGACATTATCAGTTCGCTCTCGTTTCTGCAGACCAGCACAAAGGGATGTTTAAACCTCTTTTTTGGGTGGCTTATAGTTTCTCAGACTATATTTAAAAGAGACAAACTGCATCGGTGCCGGCTTTGATCTTTTTCTAATTCGGTCGCCTTTGTTCTGCACATCAGTCCGGAAATATAGAAACGAAATGCGTTTTATAAACTTGTCAGACTTTACTACAGATAAATGCTGATGTTTAATGTTAAGTTTATTATCAGGAGTCATGATTAGTGACTTTATCTTCATGCACATTTATAAGTATGAAATCAAATATGTTTGTTTAATAACTGAAACCAAAAAATAAATCCCTGGAGTGACTTGTTTCGCTCAAAATGGGAAAATGACATCACAGTTTATAACAAAGGGGAAGAATCTAAGCTGGGAGGGAAAATGTCTGTAAAAGCAGACAGGTGTGCTTGAACGTGATCCGTCTTGATGCGGGCTTTGTTTAACTGAATCCTCAGCAGATAATGAAGCAGCTACACACGACGCTGTAAACGCCGGAACAATAAAACCCGATCGATGCAACACAGCTGCAACGCTGGCTTTGTAATGTCCCACCTTTTTATTATTAAGCAATTCAGTCGTGGTTTTTTTGTCCACCCTAATGTGATCGTGTTAAAAGACAGAATGAACACGAGTTATAGGAACACTGTAAGTGCAAAACCTTTGTGTCTGAGCTCATAGACGAAAGACAAGCGAAAGACCTGACTCATCGCTTCATATGTAAATGATTTCTCCCATAGGCTGCATATCTATGTTCCCCAGTCCTACAACACGTCTTCACAGCAGAAATGAACCTCCATCACATGATCGAAGCAGCTGGTTTAATGTCCCATACCAGAAGCTGTGCTCGCCATATACAGCTGTCTGTAAGCCTTATCGAAGCCCTTATAGTCAGGTCCTGCCTCTTAGTGACATCTTGGTATCACACTCAGCAGTTCAGCAGAGACTTATAAGAGTCCCAGAAACTGCTTGTGTAGAATCACAAGTCAAATCAGATAAAAACTGATTTAAAAGTAACTCGATTGGCTGGATTTTCCTCCTTCGCTTCGGCACAGAAGGCTTTTTGAGGGGATAATTCTTTAAGTGGCGAGTTTCTCAACATCTCTGGTCTCATCCAACCAGAGGTGTATGTGGTGTGTTAACAAGGCTATGCTAATAGGCTAGCGTGACAAATACAAGTTAGAAAAAGATGAAAATACAGTTTTAGGAGAGCACACAGCATGTTGTGTGATGGACTACAGGATGGTTTTTCCTGCATACAAGTGCACAGTTGCTCCAGCAGTATTCTGTCCATCCATTTAAGCAGTGCATTCCAGACATCTCTCTCCTCAGCATCCTTCTCCAGCTCCTCCTGAGGACTCCCAAGGCGATCCCAGGCCAGATGAGTTAGTAATCCCTCCAGCAAATTCTGGGTCTACCCCGAGGTTTCCTCCCAGTTGGAAAACCTCTAAAGGAAGGTGCCCAGGAGGCGTCCTAATCAGATGCACGAAGGGAAAGAGTAGCGACTCTGCTCTTAGCTCCCTCTGGATGTCTGAGCTCCTCACCAGCCCAGCCACACTAAGGAAGGATGCTTTCCTTCCGGCTCAGCGCCCTCTTTACTCTGGATCACGTTTCTGCTGATGCTCCACCAGAGTGTAATTTTCATGCCGCCGTGTTGGAGCACCAACTCACCCCCCAAGAGAACATTTACGTTAAACTTTGAGGGTGATCATTCTGGAGCTTCACACTCTGCTGCCTGAATGTCTGCTGAAAGTCCAATGAAGCCAACGGAACCATGTCATCTGCAAAAAAGCAAACATGCAACTCTGAGGTTCCCAAACCAGACGGCCTCCTCACCCCGCGACATCCTGTCCGTGAATGTCCCATTTTACAGGCGTCACGTTATTTTGTGCACCGGATATCAACACATAGTTTAATTGTGCTGAGACAGAACGGACGAAAGCCTGTTTATACACCTGTTTACAAAAAAAAAAACGCTGCGAGTGGAAAATGTGTTTATAGACAAAAGACAAAAGAGCTGACTCATCATGTGACGCGTAAACTATTTTCCTCATCGGCTGCTATGTGGAAAATCACATCAACCGGTCCGACTGCATACCGTTGTAGGCTACAGTAGACCCGTAGTGTGTGAACCCTAACCTCTATTGAAACAGCACGTGTAGTGTCCCAACAGAAACTGTGCTCAACATATACAACTTATCCGTCATTGTTTCAGTAATTTAAAAGCTTCAGAGGCTTCTGTGGCATCGTGCTAATAGACGAATGTGACCAATACGGGTTAAAAAGAAGTAAAGAATAAAAACCAGATAGTTAAAACTAAAATAGTTAAATATAGAAACAAGCAATCACACAATAATTTCCGGTTTTGTTTAGCATTAAATCTAAAAACTATTTGTAGTCCTCACTAATGTCTATGGTACCCTTTTAAAATTTCTCATTCAACGTTTTGACTATTTCCTACTTTGCAGAACCAAACTGAGCTCATGTGCATCGCCGTGCACTGCTCTTTGTACCATGTCAATATGGAGCAACCACACCCTTCATTCTCTCAACCAGCTTCATGAGATCGTCGCCTGGAGCTCCTCCAACAGTCCTAAAGAAGTTCCCACATACGCTGAGCACGTGTTGGCTGCTTTCCCTTCCCTCCGCCGTCCAACTCATCTGAAACCATCTCGGCTGGGTTTTAGGCCGGGCGGCTGTGGAGACACTCAATCACTCCGCTCTCTGTTTAAATGGCCCTAACTGAGCCCGGGGTTGTGGATCACTGTCGCGAAGCTCAAAGCAGATGGGGTGGTGTCTCGGTGGAGGATGTTGTGGGAGCCATGCTGATTAAGTGTTGCCCTGAATTGTGAATAAATTTGCCAACGCTGTCACCATCGCAGCTCCTCCTCCAGGCCTCACAGTGGGAACCACACATGTAGAGATCATCCATCCAAAACAAGGCGGCTGCAACCAGAAATCTCACATTTGGACCAAAGGTCAGATTTCTACTGGTCTAATGTCCATTCCTTATGGGGTTTTTTTACAACTTTTTGGTGTCCCTCAGTAGTGGTTTCTTTGCATCAGCTCTGTCATGGAGGCCTTGAATCACACAGTCTCCTCCCAGCTGATGTGTCTGCTGCTTGAACTCTGGTAAGCACTAATCTGAGGTGCTGGTTGATTTGAAAGTGTCAGTTTGAAACTTCAGTGCAAATATTTTCACCCCGAGCATCATTTCTTTAGCACGCTCTACAAAGCTATTGCTGACCGGGGCAAGCAAGGAACTCGTTACGGCAGCTCGCGTCAAAAGGAAGTGGTGACGGTTTCATGTGGGTCACTTAAGCAGTACGAAGCGCAGAGCTAATTACATGTGAGGGATGGAGGATTACTCAGCTTTAACTGGACTAGCAGTCTTTTCTAAGAAGATCAGATGTATTTACAAGGTTCAGCTCGGTTTGCTGGCTCGCCGTGTGGTCTCAGCGTCACGGAGAAGGGTCAGATGGAAACTGGGAATTCTTCATTGGAGCACTCTCACAAGAAAACTTAAGTAATGGTAAAGAATGATCTAAAACGCTGTGTGGTCGTATTTATCATGCATTGTCGTACGCTGTATTCCAATATGTAGCTCTCCACATTGTCATCGCGTCACGCAGGGACTCAATAATCACACATGAAAGGTTTAAACCGAGAGTCAGGGAAGCGCAAACAAAAGAGCACTGTGGGAGTGAAAGTGATAAGAGGCTTACCGATGGCTCAGTGACAGTGCACGCTATGTACAGTACGATGAATCTACTGCCATAGGAGACGGAGGAGAAAGAGAAAGGGAGGTGAGGACCGGGGCGGGTGCAGGGAGTTCTACCCCGATAAGCATCGGCTGTTGTCAAACAATGGCAAATTGTACTGTGTGTAATTGGTTTTCTACGAAGTGAGGACTGCTTATTTTTTTTGGAGAAAATTTTATGTGTGCTCTAGATTTTTTTCTGCATAATGCATATGATGGTGTTCCTGTCAGAAGTTTTACCCTTTATATCATAGTCAATATAGTTTAATTCATGTGTTTCACAGTAAAAAAAAA
>NW_007578228.1:465789-474574 GCF_000690725.1 Stegastes partitus
CGGTGCTAACCACTGCTCCATCTTGCAGCCCCAAATTGTAATGTCAATGAATTAAAATAAATAAACTTGTAGTAAGTGATGGCAGAAATATTCCCCCTCTTGAAGGCAGTGTTTAGTCGACTGATCTTTGGTTGCGGTTAGAATTCAGTCAGCCTTGCACATGTGAACGCTGCAATTTTACCCTTTATTTCTTTTCAAAACTGCCACACTGCACGGCGATCATGAGTGAACAGCCCTTTCCAAGTCCAGCCACAAATTCTTAGTTGAGATCTGGGCCCTGACTCGGCCACTCCAGAACCTTCGACTTGTCTTTAAACCATTTCTCTGTAGCTTTGGCTGGATGCTTCGGGTCCGTTACTTGCTGGACATCAAATCTTCCCCCAAAGCACAGTTCTGTTGCACACTGCATCAGGTTGTCCTCCAGGATGTCCCCATACGTGGCTGCATTCATTCTACCACCTGCCTTTACGAGCCTTCCGGGGCCTGATGCCGAGAAGCAACATCGTGATGCTGCTGCCCTCGTGCTCCACAGTGGGTTTGCTGTGTTTGTGATGATGTGCAGTGTTCCTTGTATCCATTCTCACAGCTGCTTAGGGTGTTCTTCTGTCTTCATGGTGTAGTTATAGCCAGGAGTAGTCATTTACCAGTGGCTGGACCTTCCAAAAACACCTTTCTTTACTCTACAATCACTTGAAACACAATGAACACACTCAGATGATTTTTGTTTCACTAATTGGCTGCACCTGAGATGAATTAGTCACTTTAATAGGGTTGAATACTTCTGCAATTATTTTACATTTCATATTTTTACTAAATTGAGATTATTTTGTAGAAATCTGCTTTCACTTTGACATGAAACAGTCTTTTTGGGGGGGAAAAATGACACTGACCATGATTCAATGTTGAAAAGCGATAAAAAGAGGAAACTTCTAAGGGGATGGAATAGTTTTTATAGGCGCTGCAGTAATCGATTCAGATTTATTGTCCAGATGTGAGGTTCTATTTCACATTACGTTTGGCCAGAACCAGGCTCGGGGAGGGAGGCTAATTGTCTTAACCACTTGAGATGAGGGTAAAGGGAAGACAGAGAAAAGGACAATGGAGGGAAAACAGCATAAGAGAACAATAAACAACAAGTCACTGACTGATTGACTGACATGCACAACAGAACAAGACTATCGTACAGACGTAAACATGGAGGCCGCTAAAGGCAGCGCTGATGGTTTGATCTGTAATTTCATGCACAGTGGATGCAAGCAAATTCACAAGAAGTTGTCACCTCAGATTCTTATGAGGTCTGTGTCTCCACTGACTACCTCCGTCACAGCTGTCCTCTGTGATTGTCTTCATAGGGTGGAGGAGTGACAAATGTCAGCCTGGAGTGAACCATTAAACCCAAACTCTGCTCAAACTAGCTGTAAGTTCAAACCAAGTTCAGTTTAAAATAGGAATCATTTAGATTATTTGCATCCCTGTGATGCTCTTTAGTGCCTTCAGTGCTTCTGAGTGGACAACAGATGTTTCCCTGCAACTAATTTACACCTTTCAAGGCTTTTTTTTTAAAGTTTAAATTGTGCAGAATTAGTAAATCATTGTTTGGAAATTAGCTAGCAGTGGTTTTATGTATCGTCCGTGTGATCCAGGCTTCGTCTAGAGAAGTTACTGAGGGTGCCATATGTGCAGGGGGAGCCTGACTTTAATTTATTTTGATTTATGGCTCTCGGGGCAAGAGGACGTAAATCCCCCTCCTCCACTCTGCAGGGGTTTGGAGTCTGGTTCTCATAGAAAACCTGCAACCTGACTGCTCCGCTCCACAACAAGCCTCCGACACAGCAGCAGGGGACAGTTGATAAGACGTGTGATGGACCCAGATGTTGAGTTTTTGCTTTTCTGAAGATAATAACCTAATCTAGGTCACGGGTTCTGACAGCCTTCAGCTGGTGAGACAAAGCGCAGCCTCTCCACCTCCAGAGGTGAGGCGGGTATCCCCAGGCATCCCTGAGACGAACGCAGATAAGAGGCACGGCTGCACACAGACAGCCGTGAAACCCAGACTCCGTAAAAACCCAATCAATCCTCTGTTATCTGCTGCTTCTGCTCGGCTGTGGGCTGGATCAGCCACAAGAGCACCACCCTTCAGATTATCACTGATCAGTGAAACCAGGCAGAAAACTTCAGCTTCATAAAGCCAGGGGCTCCAGCAGTGAGGGGCCAGCTCTGATTGCCATGGAAATCGAGGCAGATTGAGAAGCTTTGGCCAGAGAGTGGGGAGCGTTAATCATTGAGGAACATCAATATAGCCGCTCCCCTCCCTCTCCTCGTCCCTGCTAAAAAGGGCCCGCTTCATTATTCAGCTTCGCCTTTCTTTGCGGTTAATGAACTCCTAGAAGAGGCTTCTCATGTTGTGGCTGTTTAAACACCTCGGTCAGCGTTAATTCCAACATCAGGGGAGTCGTGCTGTTTACACCGAGAGGAGGTCAGCGGCGGGCAGCTTCATTACACGAGGCGCGAGGAACAACAACAAACTAGTTGAGACATCAACGCCTCTCATTAAGCGGTGGAATGAAATGGTGTCGTTCAGGTTTCGCTGCAGATTAGATTACGGTCCAGTGTGATTCCAATAAGAACAATTGGATTTTGAGGCGAGTCACTGAGAGGAGCAGCCATGTTTTGGTGTCTGAGGAGGAAAGGACACATAGCTTTATGACACTTATGTTAGGGTGACATTACACTTTACCTGCTTGTGGTATGAGATTTATTGAGTATAAATGTGTGAGTTAACGTAGACTGGACCACGCAAATTAGTTTAGAATTTAAAATAATAATTGAACCTGCAAGTGGCATTGGACGGGTCCTCGCTGTATGATTGTCAGCCTTTGCGTATGTCGGGGTGTGGTACAGACGTTCTCTGGGCGGGACTCTGATCCGGCGTGTCGAGCCACTTCCTGTTTAGTGGCGAGCTGCGGCGGCGTGCGTGTTGGCCGTGGCGGAAATGACTGAGACTGGGAGCACACGTGTAAAGTTTCAGGCCGATTGGAGCACAGACACAGCACGTCTTGTATTCTGGCGTTTTATGACGTGGCCAAATTCCGGGGGGCGCCATTTCCACGTCGTCAGACTTGTGCAAACCGTTTTACTAACGTTTAATCACCACCTCCTGTAGTGTGTGCTGGCCAAATTTCAGGTGTGGACGACCTTCCCTGTAGGAGGAGATCGATGTTGAAAATGTCCAAAAATGTCCAAAGGTCAGCCAAAAATCCCAAAATTGTCACCCTGCTTTTTCAAAATGGCGGACTTCCTGTTGGGTTTAGGGCTTGGCGCTGATTGACTTTTTTGTTCGTCCTGACCTTCTCCGTATACCTACCAAATTTCGTCGCTTTTGGCCAAACGTGCTTCCCACAGGACTCCGTTGAACTTCTGCAAGCCATTTTAGCAGTGACATGTCCAAGTTACTTAAAATATCACATTTTTTCGCCAGTCCTGGTGTGTGTGTGTGGCGATTTTGGTCAGTTGTGGGGCATGTTTAGGCCGTGAAATTTGTGTTCATTTCGCCGGTATGAAATAATAAGAAACCCAAAGGTTACAATAGAAAAAGAAATGTCTGTTTGGTTGCGATAAGAATGGAGGGACTTGTGGATCTGTCTCTATATGACCCATTTAGATACAGATACATAGACTTAGATATAAGATATAGTCGGTTATACAATGAAATAGGGAAGATTTTAATTAAAATCCTACACAAAACCTCTCATTTTAAAGCATTATGGCCATAATAACACACATGGATGTTTCCCACTCCTTAAAAACTTCACAGGACTTTGCGTTTTAGATTCTATTGTGGCAAACTGATCCAGTAAATCAATGACTTCAATTTTGCAAACACAGGCACAGTTGTGGTTAGCGCTGTAGCATCATGGACCTGCTGGTTCTGTGGCCTTCTTGTGTGGAGTTTGCATGAGTTGTCAGTGGGTGCTTCAGCTTTCTCCCACAGCCCAAAGGCATGAGTTGGCCAAAGGTGTGAGTGTAAGAATGCCTGGTTGTTGGTTTGTTAGTGTTGGCCCTGTGATAACCTGGTGACCCGTCCAGAGCTAGCTGGGAGAGACTCCAGCCCCTTTATGACCCTCCACAAAAATAAAACTGCTGTAGCTAATGACTGGATGGAAACCGTATAATATACCTCAAATTACACAACGTTATGTCATGAAGGGTTGGGCTGAAAGTGCAAATTACAAGTCACTCATTCTGAAGTGCATGAATATGACATGGTGCAGCAGTGCCTCGTCCCCATTCCTGGTGTTTCTGCTGGTTTTCACCATTCATTTGTGTCTCTTTGTTGCTCCCTTGTTTGTCTTTTGTGTATCTGTATGGGTTTAGCTTCCCGCCGACCAGCACACCCGAGGTCATCACACATCAGCTTCAGCAGCGCATCCACCCGGCTCTCTTCTCTACTCTCGGCCAGGTTGTTCAGTCCACCTACGTTAGTGCCGACTCTCTTGCTCTGACAAGTTGCCGTGCTTTGTGTTGTTTGACTGCTGGCTAATCCGCCTGCCAGCCTCGCCCTCCTCCACACCATTTCTCTGGCCAGATAGCAACCCTGCCTACTTACCCAGCCAGATTCCAACCAGCCTCTGAGCAGCACTGCTTCAGCTCTCCATCATCTCCAACCCGCTCAGCATCTCACATTCTAAACTTCACTATTAAACTGTGTTTAACTGTCGTTTCTGTCAGAGACTGCTACAATAGAATACAGTCGTGACTCGATAATCGACCCTGAACAATCCTAAACCTGCTATCCAACAGGTTTTTAGGAAAAACCAACAGAACCCATAAAAACATCCTTAACATAGCGACAGCCTTGGATTCTGACTCCAACATGACATTTAATGTCACCAATCAGGATGACGGCGTATTATCTGACTGAACAATCCCACAGATTGGCTACGTTCACACTGCAGGACTTGATGCTCAATGAGGATTTCTTTGTGACTTCCTTCACGTTTCCACTTCAATGCGACTTGTATGTGATCTGCTGTGTGAACTTCATACGAGCCAAAAGTGTCCCGCATGCGCAGAAGAGGACACGACGACGTCACACGCAGCGAGCGCGCTCAGTGTTTATGGAAGTAAACATGGATGGTAACGGTGGAGCGTATCTGCCACTCCCCCGCCGCCACCGATGGAGGAAACAGAAGTGTGAGCGCTAACTAAACTAGCATCAGCAGCCAAGTACTGCCTGTGTGTTCTGGACACTTCCACCCCGTCAGAGCGCTGCCCCGGGGTGGAAGTGGCTGGAAGGTGCACAATCACAGCGGTTAGTTCGGTGTGAAATCCAGCGATGTGTAGTGTTCTAACAACACACTAGTTATTATAACAACTATGAACAATAATTAACAACTAATGATCCTTCCAGCATCAAGCCCTCCTCGTATCTGGACCTCCATCTTGACAATCCAACAGCCTTGCTATCCGACATAGAAGAAGGTTTTACATTTAGTGTTGGATAATCGAGTCACGACTGTACTACTAACTATTTATATATAAAGTCATATTTACTAAAGTCTCTCTCCTGTCATCATCTTAATCCCTGAAAACTCGTCACTTTGCATCAAAATTACAAATGTAAAAGTTGTTTTTCATGAAAACAATCACTTTATGCTTGAGAAAGGCCTCAGACGTCTCTTCCTGCAGCTTCCTCTAGAACGTGCAGATCTATGAAGTATCTGCTTGTCTCTCCACCCACCCCTCTGCTGTTCGCTGCAGCTCGAGCACACCAGCTCAACTACAACTCTCATCTAACCCTGTATGACTACCACATTTCTGTTTTTTTAAAAAGCCGCCCTGCTAGTTGACAGGATTGGTTCTTTTTTGGTTTGTTATGTATTAAACAAGATAAACCTAATTCCATGTTTTGAGGTGGTGCTGTTCCAAGGTGGAGAAGCTGAACCATGCTGATGACTGCTTAGTCAACAGTGTTAACAAAAACATGGTTTTAGTACATATATATTTTATATTATTTGGTCTCCTCAAGTGTTGTTTCTACAAGTTGTGTTACGGCTTGGGTTACTTTCCATCTTTAGTAAAATACTTTCCATTTACTGGTGCAATCAGTTCATTAGTTTGAAAGTAGCCAGTGTCTAAAAAGGCCTTTACACACAGAACTCCTGCTGGATTTATGAGTAGATGGTGCAACCCTGTCCTCTGTGGCTTCCCAGTGACTCAGTCGGCCACAAGGCCAACGATATGTGCTTATAAAAGATCCATTTACATCTCACTTCTGATCTTGGCTGCATTTTTTATGCCTCTCCCCCTCTCGACTGTACGCTATCTCAAAAAAGCAGACACGCAATTAAAATAGCTTAGGAGAGAACTTGTGCGTGTGACCTCGGCGTGAACCTTTGCCGAGGCTTCGGTCTCTGCTTTGGGAATTCATTTCAGGGCTGACATCGCTGAGAGGCGTTTAGGTGAATCACACACAGCATCTGATTTGAATTTCAATTAGCGCGCAGAGGGCAGAGCGTCTAGACGAAACAACTGTCCTGTGTCCTCACTCACAAAAAAAAAAAAAAGGCTTCTGACAAGTGAACCAACCTGCAACAGACGCATAAAAAATCAGGAGGAAGAAATGAAGCTGAGAGACACTTTAACCTTAAATCTTCCACTGCGGTCTGTTTATCTTTATCTGTTCATTCAGCACGACACTGATGCTCCCACATTACGACTCTGTTGTAACTCCTGGTTGTCATTAGAGATAAAAGCGACTCACTCATTCACTTAAGTGCAAGTTTTAGGCACATGTACATATAATTCTCGATTCATTCCATTGTCAGAATTAATCTACAGCTTGCTGCACTTGAGTTTAAGCATTTCTTCTTTCATCCTACATTTTCTCATACTGCTCTGCTTTGATCCTTCACATAATATAAAATCACCAAACCCTTCATTAACTATGTTTATTTACGGAGAGATCCGAGTGTTTATGCTCATGTTCCTTCCCGTGCTTGAGAGGTTTGTGGCTGCAAATGTGTCTTTCATGTAAATTGTGCTGTTTCTTTCCACTTTCTTTACATTTTAATTTTAAGTTAAACCACATAAGGCTTGGTGATTCAACAAAGTGGAGAATCTTGAATTTGGAATCTTTAAACCATCCTGTTGCCTTTTATAATAATGAAACACAAGCCAGCAACTCTGGACCCACCGGTCGTCCCCGTCAGTCAGTGTGCAAACATAAAGCACTGGTGACCAGAGCGCTAAACCCACCGTAATCCCTCATTCCCAAACAAGACCAAAGACAGATTTCACAGGCTTGTGCCTCACAATACCCAGACTGGAGGGGACACGGCTCATTGTGGGCCAGATTTTGTGTCTGGACATGGCTGCTTCATGGATGTTGAGCGAGCCCAACTGTGTGGCTCTGGGTTCAAGGTCAGCGTGGAAGAGAGAATGAAAAAGTCATTTGCTCATCATCTTATGCACGCACCCACGCACATACAGAATCCCCCCCAGTTCCTATTCCAGCTGTCGACGGCCTCGCTCTCTCAGACGAAGACCGAGAGGTGAAAGAGCAATCATCACCTCGACAAAGAAGCTTTCACGCAGGCTGAACCGGGGAATGTCATCGCTGAGCACTGTCAGCCATCCACGGCAAAAAAAAAGAAAAAACACTGCTGCAACGCACAAGTAGTGCCAGTCAAAAAACAAAACAGTGTTTAGCTTTTCCCAGTAGCTGTTTGGCCTCAGTGCAGTGTATCAGATTCTGATGCAGCCCATAATATGTCATGTTTTCACTACAAAAGCCCGACAGACGATATCTCAGATTTCAAGTAGATGAGATTACTCTACTCTGATCATACAGCCTAACAGACTAAAGAAAAGAAAAGCTGTTCTTGATTCTTTCATGAATATACCATTATCAAGAAACTGAGCAGAAACACTTTTCTTTTGTATAATTTCATTTTCCTGCACAAATGTCTGTGCATTAGACAGTAGTTGGTTTGATACCACAGCGCTTCATGAGTTGGTTTATTTTGCAATCTTATAAATAATCAAATGAAGAAAACTTTTGTCTTTTCTTTTTGAGGATTTACACCAACGTATTGGTGTCATACTGCACAACAGGCAAGTTCTCTTCACTTTGAGCGATGGCTGTGCTGTTCCTATAGAGTGCAGTTCTTTATATTGCAACAAATAAATGAGCCCAAAGCAAAAACAAACACAAAATTAAAGCCGCAAGCGGCGATGGACGGGTCGTCGCCCTACGCTTGTCGGCCTTTGCGCAAGGCGGGGTGTGGCGCAAACCTGCTCTGGGCAGAACTGTGATCCGGCGTGTCGAGTTTGGGGCAGATCGGAGCAAGTGTGGCCTAGTTACGAGCCACTTCCTGTTTAGTGGCGAGCCGTGGCGGCGTGCATGTTGGCCGGGGTGGAAACGCGCTCTGGCTGAGACTCGGAGCACGCCTGTAAAATTTCAGGCCGATTGGAGCACAGACACAGCACGTCTCGTATTCTGGTGTTTTATGGCGTTGTGGCCAAATTCAGGGAGGCACCATTTCCACGCCGTCACATTTGTGCGGACCGTTTTACTAACGTGTAATCACCACCTCCTGTACTTTGTGATGGCCAAATTTCAGGTGTGTACGACGAACCCCCTAGGAGGAGTTCGATTTTGAAAATGGCCAAAAATTGCCATTTTTGAAAAAAAAAATGGCCCGGCATGCTCGCCGTCTTTCCAACATGGTGGATTTCCTGTTGGGTTTACAGAAACATGCTAATGGACTTTTTTGTGCGTCAC